>NC_092768.1:44361155-44616155 GCF_047496795.1 Chiloscyllium punctatum | reverse complement strand
GTCGGTGCGTGTGTGTGTGTCTGTGTGCGTGTGTGTCTGTGTGTGTGTCTCTGTATGTGTGCGTGAGTATGTATATCGGTGCGTGCTTGTGTGTCTGTGTGTGTCTGTGTGTGTGTCTCTGTGTATGTGTCTGTGTGTGTGTCTATGTGTGTGCGTGAGTATGTGTGTCGGTGCATGCTTGTGTGTGTGTGTCCCTGTGTGTGTGTGTCAGTGTGTGTGTCAGTGCGTGTGTCTCTGTATGTGTGTCGGTGTGTGTGTGTCTGTGTGTGTGTGCCAGTGCGTGCTTGTGTGCGTGTGTCTGTGTGTGTGTGTCGGTGCGTGCTTGTGTGTGTGTGTGTGTGTGCCGGTGCGTGCTTGTGTGTGTGTGTGTGTGTGTCTGTCTGTCTGTCTGTCTGTGCCAGTGCGTGTGTGTGTGTGTGTGTCTGTCTGTCTGTCTGTGTGTGTGTCTGTGTGTGTGTCTGTGTGTGTGTGTGTCTGTGTGTCTGTGTGTGTGTCTGTGTGTGTGTCTTTGCGTACGTGTGCATCTGTGTGTGTGTTGGTGCGTGCTTGTGTTTGTGTGTCTGTGTGTGTGTGTCTGTGTGTGTGTCTCTGCATGCGTGTGTGTGTCGGTGCATGCTTGTGTGTGTGTGTGTCTGTGTGCGTGTCTTTATGTGTGTCTGTGTGTGTGTCTCCGTGTGCGTGTGTGTCTGTGTGTGTGTGAGACGGTGCGTGCTTGTGTGTGTGTGTGTATGTGTCTGTGTGTGTGTGTCTCTGTGTGCATGTGTGTGTCGGTGCGTGCTTGTGTGTGTGTGTCTGTGTGTGTGTCTGTGTGTGTGCTTGTGTGTGTGTCTGTGTGTGTCTGTGTGTGTGTGTCTGTATGTTTATGTATGTATTGGTGTGTTCTTGTGTGTATCTGTGTTTGTGTCGGTCCTTGCTTGTGTGTGTATGTCTGTGTGAGTGTCTCTGTGTGTGTATGTTGGTACGTGTTTGTGTCTGTGTGTGTATCTGTGTGTGTCTGTGTGTGTGTGTATCTGCGTGCGTGCGTGTGTGTCTGTGTATGTGTCTGTGTGTGTCACTGTGTGTGTGTCTGTATGTGTGTGTGTATGTCTGTGTGTGTATGTCTGTGTGTGTGTGTCTGTGTGTGTGTCTGTGTATGTGTGTCTGTGTGTGTCTGTGTATGTGTGTCTGTGTCTGTGTGTGTCTGTATGTGTGTGTGTCTGTGTATTTGTGTCTGTGTGTGTGTGTCTGTGTGTGTGTGAGACTGTGTGTGTGTCTGTATGTGTGTCTGTGTATTTGTGTCTGTGTGTGTGTCTGTGTATGTGTGTCTGTATGTGTATGTGTCTGTATGTGTGTGTGTCTGTGTATTTGTGTCTGTGTGTGTGTCTGTGTGTGAGAATTTGTGTGTGCCTGTATGTGTGTGTGTCTGTGTGTGTGTGTGTCTGTGTGTGTGTATCTGTATGTGTGTGTCTGTGTATTTGTGTCTGTGAGTGTGTGTGTGTCTGTGTGTGTGTGTGTGTCTGTGTGTGTGTATCTGTATGTGTGTGTCTGTGTATTTGTGTCTGTGAGTGTGTGTGTGTCTGTGTGTGTGTGTGTGTCTGTGTGTGTGACTGTGTGTGTGTGACTCTGTGTGTGTGTGACTGTGTGTCTGTCTGTGTGTGTGTGTCTGTGTGTGTATGTGTCTGTATGTGTCTGTATGTGTGTGTCTGTGTATTTGTGTCTGTGAGTGTGTGTGTGACTCTGTGTGTGTGACTCTGTGTGTGTGTGTGTGTGACTGTGTGTGTGTGTGTGTGTGACTGTGTGTGTGTGTGTGTGTGTGTGTGTGACTGTGTGACTCTGTGTGTGTGTGTGTGTGTGTGTGTGTGTGACTGTGTGACTCTGTGTGTGTGTGTGTGTGTGCGCGCGCATGCTCACGCTTGTTTTCTTGCCCAGACCTCGTACACCACCTAGCACTGACCTCGAATCACTAAGTAACAGTTGCTGAGTCGGTGACTGCATTTGTTCTTCAGCATCTTCGCTGGCTAATTATGCATAAAATCCGAGAAATTTCACAGCACAGAATGGTGCTGTTCAGCCCATCACTTTTGCACCAGATATATATGTATATACTAACCTTCTATTCTCACCCTGACATCCACATCAGCAGAGAGGTAACACCTATTCCAACAAGGGCATGTGCAGATCAACTGACAGAGGTCTTCTCGGACATCTACAACCTCTCCCTGGAGCAGGCCACTGTCCCTGCCTGTTTCAAGAGGGGCCCAACATCATCCCTGTGCCTGAGAAGGCTCATGCTGCCTGTCTCAATGATTACTGCCCACTGGCCCTAACTTCGGTGGTCATGAAGTGCTTTGAAAGGCTGGTCATGGCATTAATCAACTCCAGCCTCCCCACTACTCTTTGACCCACTCTAATTTGCCTATCGGACCGACAGATCCACGTCAGATGCCACATCACTTGCCCTTCATTCCTCCCTGGATCATCTTGACACCAAGAACAGCTACCTAAGAATCCTACTCATTGACTACAGTTCAGCCTTCAACACTATTATTCCCTCGAGACTGATTACTAAACTTAGTGATCTCAGACTGAGCCCCACTCTCTACAACTGGATCCTCACTTTCCTGACCCACAGGTCACAATCAGTGAAGACTGGGGACAATATTTCATCTTCACTAACACTCAACACTGGAGCCCCCCCAGGGGTGCGTACTCAGTCCCCTACTGTACTCACTGTATACCCATGGATGCATCACCAAATAGCAGACTAATGTCATTTACAGGTTTGCTGATGACACCACCATAGTCGGTCAAATCTCAGATGGCGCCGAAACAGACTACAGATGGAAGGTGGAAGACCTTGAGAAACGGTATACTGAGAACAACCTAGCTCTCAATGCCAGCAAAACCAAGGAACTCATTCCTGACTTTCAGTGGGATGTTACTCATGCCCCCCCCCCTACACATTAACAGCACAGAGCTGGAACAAGCTCCTGGGAGTGGTCATCCACAACAAGCTTTCTTGGACTCTTTATGTGCTTACAATTGGAGCATGCACTGGTTATAAAGGCCCAACAACATCTCTTCTTCCTCAGGCAGCTGAGGGAATTTGGTATGATGGTAATTACCCCTGCCAATGTTTATAAGTGCCCTATTCGAGAGCATTCTGTCTGGATGTATCACTACCTGGTATGGCAACTGTACCATTCAAGATTGGAGACGGTTACAGAGAGTGGGGAACTCGGCCCGGACAATCACAAAGGTCAACTTCCCATCTATAGAATCCATCTACCAGGCCCGCTGTCAAGGAAAGGCCGCCAGCATTCTCAAAGATCCATCCCACCCTGGCAATGTTTTTCTACAACCCCTACCATTGGGGAGAAGGTACAGAAGCCTGAACACATGCACCAGCCGGTTTTGAAACCATTTCGACCCTACTGTTACTAGAACACTGAATGGACTCACAAACTCTTAACATTCGCCTGTACCTGCGTTTTTGCTTTATTTTTGCCGCTATCTACTATCTATGATCGATGATCTGCCTGGATTTGCTCACAAGACAAAGCGTTACACTGTGCCTCGGTAACGGGACAATAAATTCAATTCAATTCAGATGCTCACAGGTTCCTGGGACAGAGCCGGGCTCCCTTTAAATGGGTTTTGGGATTCTACCTCAAACCCCAAACCGGGCAGTGACTGTCCCCACCCCCTGACCCACCGGGCAGTGACCGTCCCCACCCCCTGACCCACCGGGCAGTGACTGTCCCCACCCCCTGACCCACCGGGCAGTGACCGTCCCCACCCCCTGACCCACCGGGCAGTGACCGTCCCCACCCCCGACCCACCGGGCAGTGACCGTCCCCACCCCCTGACCCACCGGGCAGTGACTGTCCCCACCCCCTGACCCACCGGGCAGTGACCGTCCCCACCCCCTGACCCACCGGGCAGTGACTGTCCCCACCCCCTGACCCACCGGGCAGTGACCGTCCCCACCCCCTGACCCACCGGGCAGTTACCGTCCCCACCCCCTGACCCACCGGGCAGTGACCGTCCCCACCCCCTGACCCACCGGGCAGTGACCGTCCCCACCCCCTGACCCACCGGGCAGTGACCGTCCCCACCCCCTGACCCACCGGGCAGTGACCGTCCCCACCCTCTGACCCACCGGGCAGTGACCGTCCCCACCCCCTGACCCACCGGGCAGTGACCGTCCCCACCCCCTGACCCACCGGGCAGTGACCGTCCCCACCCCCTGACCCACCGGGCAGTGACCGTCCCCACCCTCTGACCCACCGGGCAGTTACCGTCCCCACCCCCTGACCCACCGGGCAGTGACTGTCCCCACCCCCTGACCCACCGGGAAGTGACCGTCCCCACCCCCTGACCCACCGGGCAGTGACCGTCCCCACCCCCTGACCCACCGGGCAGTGACCGTCCCCACCCCCTGACCCACCGGGCAGTGACCGTCCCCACCCTCTGACCCACCGGGCAGTGATCGTCCCCACCCCCTGCCCCACCGGGCAGTGACCGTCCCCACCCCCTGACCCACCGGGCAGTGACCGTCCCCACCCCCTGACCCACCGGGCAGTGACCGTCCCCACCCCCTGACCCACCGGGCAGTGACCGTCCCCACCCCCTGACCCACCGGGCAGTGACTGTCCCCACCCCCTGACCCACCGGGCAGTGACCGTCCCCACCCCCTGACCCACCGGGCAGTGACCGTCCCCACCCTCTGACCCACCGGGCAGTGACTGTCCCCACCCCCTGACCCACCGGGCAGTGACCATCCCCACCCTCTGACCCACCGGGCAGTGACCGTCCCCACCCCCTGACCCACCGGGCAGTGACCATCCCCACCCTCTGACCCACCGGGCAGTGACTGTCCCCACCCCCTGACCCACCGGGCAGTGACCGTCCCCACCCCCTGACCCACCGGGCAGTGACCATCCCCACCCTCTGACCCACCGGGCAGTGACTGTCCCCACCCCCTGACCCACCGGGCAGTGACCGTCCCCACCCCCTGACCCACCGGGCAGTGACCATCCCCACCCTCTGACCCACCGGGCAGTGACCGTCCCCACCCCCTGACCCACCGGGCAGTGACTGTCCCCACCCCCTGACCCACCGGGCAGTGACCGTCCCCACCCCCTGACCCACCGGGCAGTGACCATCCCCACCCTCTGACCCACCGGGCAGTGACCGTCCCCACCCTCTGACCCACTGGGTGAACACGTTTTCTCACCTCTCCATGTACTGATCATTTGAAAGTGATTCCCCACCCTCCTCCAACCTCTCCGCTCAGGGAAACTGGTCATCCTGCTCACCCTATCCCAAGCCTCGCATTTTGTACACCTCAACAAAGGCACCCTTCAGCCTTCTCTGTCCTAAGGAAAACAACCCGGGTTTATCCAGACGTTCCTCAGAGCTGCAGTTTTCTTGGAAATAGTCTTGTCTCTCCTCTCCTTCGAACAACTACATCCTTCCTGTAAAGTGGTGATCCAGACTGTACACCCCATACCAGCTGTGGCCTGATCAGTGTCTGATATTGCATTACATCCCCGATCTAGTGTTGAAAACCTGACCCAATGAAGGCTGGTATTCCATTTGAACTTCTTTACCACCATATCTACCTGTCCGGCACCTTCAGGGATCTGTGGACATGAACTCTCACTTCCTCTCTCTTCCTCAGTACCCTCCCATGTCTTGTGTATGCTCTTGTTTATTCTCTCTAGTAGCTAACCTACTCTTCCCTATTGAATTCCACTTGGCATTTTCACTCCCTCCCCATTCAACCAAACCATTGATATCTTTCTGAAATAGACAGCCACTTCTTTAACTATCAATTTCCCAGCTAACGTCTGTGTCATCGACAAATTTCCCAAACATGTTGAGATCTAAATCATTAATATACCAGAAACAGCAAGAGACCCAACACTGAGCTCTGCACAACACCATTGGAAACTGCTTTCCACTCCCAAACACATCCGTCACCTATTCCCATTTGTTTTCTGTCGCTGAGCCTGTTTTGCATAGTGTTTACCATATTCCTCTCTATGCCATGGGCCTTAATACTGCTCGGAGAAAGTGAGGATTGCAGATGTTGGAGATCAGGGTCGAGAATGTGGTGCTGGAAAAGCACAGCAGGTCAGGCAGCATCCGAGGAGCAGCAGGAATTCCTGAAGAAGGGCTTATGCCCAAAACGTCGATTCTCCTGCTCCTCGGATGCTGCCTGACCTGCTGTGCTTTTCCAGCACCACACTCTTGGCCCTTCATTTTTCTGACCAGCCTCCAATATGGGAAATTGTGAATTGCCTTTCTCCAATCCATGTATACAACATCCACCATATGACCTGCACCAATCCTCCTTGTTACTTTCTCAAAACATTCAGTTTAGTAAGAGACAATCTTCTCTTAAGAGAACCATCCCTGATTAATCCATGTCTTTGAACATAGCTGTTAATCCTATCTCCCGGTATCAACTCCAGTGATTTGTCCACCACTGAGTGGGCTGTAATGATTGGGCCTATCCATTATGCACATTTTGCACTTCTCTCATCCTCTGACAACCAACCTGTATTCAGTGAGAATTGGAAAAAGGGAGCATCTGCTATTTCAGCTGAGGATACAATTCCGCCAGCACCGGTGATGGTGTGTTCTTCAAAGAGATCAGTCTGTCCAGTAACAAGCATAAAGAGAAATGGCTGGAGACACTCAGCAGGTCTGGCAGCACTTGTGGAGTGAACACAAGGTTAATGTTACAATTTGGATCAGTCTCTCATGTACTTCACTTCTCCAGCTGCTTATTTTGTCTAATATCTCACATTCCTCTTCTTTGGAATATCTGTATCATCGTCCCTTTGTGCAGACAGAGACACAGACCTCATTTAGAACCTTGCCCACATCTTCTGGAACTGTGTACAAATGATCATATCCACCTCTGATTGGCTCATCCCTTTCCTGTGTCATCCTGTTGTATTGATCAAACATTTTTGGATTTTCCTTAATTTTACTGACCTGTATTTTCTTGTATGAGCTCATTTCTTCATTCCTCTTTTCTACCTCACCTTGTCTTTGTAAAAGGACTGATTTTTGTGAGATTGTTTTAAGTTCTGTGTTTCCCCGTTTCTCTTTTCTTGATTCCTTTTTCCACTTCACTGTACTTTCTATCCTCCTATAACTTTCCAAAAGTATTGATTTTTGTGAGATTATTTTATGTTGTGTCCTACCTTCCCCTGTCTGCCCCTGGATCACGAGGAGCCTTTTGATTTGGCAGTACCACCTGTTTCATTTGTGTGGACGTGATGCACTGAAACCAGTTTAATTGCCTCCCATAGATTTGTTACTGACTTTCCTTCCAGTAACTGTCAGCAGACCACTTCCCTCAGATCATCTCTCAGCTCTGTAAAACTTGTCTTCCCCAAATTTAGAATTTTTACAATGATCCCCATCCTTTAATTGGCCAGTTTCAGGTCCTCAGTGTAAAGCCAGAATTGTACCCTCCCTAAGAGCAGGTTACCTTCCGACTAAGAAAGTTCTCATGAATGCAGCTCAAGAATGTTGTTCCCTCTGTGCCTTCGATGCTGTCTGTGTCCCAGTTGATATTTAAGTAGTTGAAGACCCCACATATTTCTTCAGTTCCTAATTTTTTTTTGGAAGCCTTGAACTTCAAGTTAGATAACCTGAATTTAGTTTAATTGAGATAACTATGTGATGTTGCATTTTGGTAAGGCAAAGCAGGGCAGGACTTCACGATAAGGTCCTGGAACAAAGAGACCTTGGAGTGCAGGTTCACAGTTCCTTGGAGATGGATTCACAGTTAGATAGAATAGTGAAGAAGGCTTGTCTTTATGAGTCAGTACATTGAGTTAGGAGGTCAGGTTGAACATTGGCTACGCCACTTTTGGAAGACCGCATTCAACTCTAGTCTCCCTGCTCTAGAAAAGATGTTGTGAAACTTGAAAGGGTTCAGAAAAGCTTTGCAGGGATGTTGCTGGGGTTGGAGGATTTAAGCTAGAGGGAGACAGTTAATAGGCTGGGGCTGTTTTCCCTCTAGTGCAAGAGGCTGAGGGGTGACCTTATAGAGGTTTATAAAATCATGAGAAGCGTGGATAAGATGAATCGTCAATTTTTTTTTCCCAGGGTAGGGAAGTCTAGAACCAGAGGTCATAGATTTAAGTGAGAAGAGGAAAGGTATATATGGGACCTAAAGGACAATCTTTTCACACAGAGGGTGGTGTGTGTAAGGAATGAGCTACCAGAGGAAGTGGGGGAGGCTGGTACAATTACAACATTTAAAACATGGGTATATGAATAGGAAGGGTTTAGAGGGATATGGGCCAAATGATGATAAATGAGACGAGATTGGGCTGGGATATCTGGTTGCCATGGACAAGTTGGAGTGAAGGGTCTGTTCCCATGCTGTACATCTCTATGACTCTTGCCGCAGTAGAATTCTCCGCCCAGTTTCCTGGAAACATTTGAATGTGGGAGATTGTAACACTGCAGCTTGTTTATCACCATGAATACTCCTATTTTTCACTGTATGTTTCAGCGTGTGGTCTCATCTGGGTGATGGTGTGGGTCGGACCATTTCCAATGCAACGAGCGACAAGTTACAGGGTTTGGTATAGGGCTGCTCAGTGTATATCCTCCCAATCCAGCTGAAGATCAAGACCAGTACTTTGCAGATCTGATCAAGTCTGTTCCTTGTTTAGTATTTCCTTCTCTATCCATTCAAACTCATTGCATCGTTTTGAAATCAACATATTTTTACAGAAAGTTGTCTAGTTTTTATATCTGTAAGCAATTAATACATTTTTGTACCACTTTGTTTGATGATCTCGGAATGTGTCTGCCATAGCAGAGACAGTTTGATTAAAGACCATGTGTACTTAGTGATGATTTACTGTCCACACTCATTGGCTTAACATTGCTCATTCCGGATATATCAGCTTCTGGGCTTGATAACAGAAGTGTGAGCAAATACGGCCTCTGTCCTTTCACTATCTCTGCTGTCAGTGAAGAGACTGCTGTCTGTACTGAGGTTGGATTGTCTGTCCCAGGGTGCGTGGTGAGCTACCCCACAGCAGGACACAGGCTGGGTATACTGCCTTACTGATAACAACCAGCTAATCACCCCGGCAATCTCGATGCTAGTCAGGGGTTGGAGGGGAATACCATCACTTACCAGCAGATGTGCGACCACAAAACTCAGAACAATTCAAGTAGATATGTACCGTTACTAGGGCAACCACTGGGAGCCAGACTGAGGCAGAAAGCCTCCTGTGTCAGACTAACATCCCCCATCATGGTCTTTTAGAACAAAGATAGATACAAGCTCCACAGTCCAACCTGATCCACTGCCTCCACCATTGTGCTGCAGATAGAGCACACGACTATTGTGCGTGTGTCTAGTCCAGTCTTGTACACAGGGAGGTGCTGTAATAACACTCAGCAATGGGCAAACTCTCACAGGCATAGAGTCTCCAACTGTAAAGATCCTTCTGCTACACATTTACCTGAGATTGGAAATTTCACAGACTTTATTCAATGAATAGTCTCATCTTCCAAATGAATATAGATATGGCTGTTTGAGTCCTCGCGTCAGCCCCCACTTATAAACCCCCTGCTTAGAGTGTAACCGCTAGTTTTCACACTAATGTAGGGTCGCTAGGTGGGGGGAAAGGAGTGTCACGTCAAGACCTATGAGGTATGAACAGAGGAGGTGGAGATTGGGGGATTTGAGGTAAGCAGCTGAACAGTTCCTCAGGAGTTAGACTGTGTCTTTAAGAATTCACATTAATTACTTTATGCAATTTCTTTGGAACTCTCTGGAATCTTTGATTTTTATGAAGAGCTTTAAAGGTTCCAGGTTTAAGAGGAATTGCTGAGTGGAATCTTCAAATTCCCGGACAATCCCTTTATAGTCAGAGTCCCTATGTGCCCTTCCCGTCTGCACTGGCCAATCAGTGGATGAGAAATTACAGCAGGACAAGGACAAAACGTTGGAGAAGTTGGAGAATACTCTTGAAGAATTGGCTGGCATTGTAAGTTATTACTGGCACCATTTGGAGTGGCACGATGTCTCAGTGGTTCGCACTGCTGCCTCACCGCGCCAGGGATGCGGGTTCAACTCCAGCCTCGGGTGACTGTCTGTGTGGAGTTTGCATATTCTCCCCGTGTCTGCATGGGTTTCCTCCGGGTGCTCCGGTTTCCTCCCACTGTCCAAAGATGTGCAAGTCTGGTGAATTATCCATCGCGTTCAGGGATGTGTAGGCTAGGTGGGCTACCCCTGGAAATTACAGGGATAGAGTGGGATGGTGGCTCTGTTTGGGTTGCTCTTCAGAGGGTCAGTGCAGACTTGATGGGTTGAATGACCTCTGCCTGCATAGTAGGGATTCTGTGACTCCATGAGTGACTCTGTTAGGCATGATAGACTTTGGCTGTGTTGAGATGTGGGGGTGGAGGGGAGGGGGAGCGGCGGATATTCAAGGGAGCAATTGGGATGCAAGAACAGCTTGATGAGGGTCTCAGTGAGGGTTAATCAGTATCAGGGCAGGGGCTGCAGGCTGGTACTGCCACAGAGGTGGGCAGGGAGATCTCCACAATACAAGGTCAGAGCCAGGTAGGACTCTCTGGCTCAATCCGAGACAGGGTGGGGGAACTGCAATAATATCAGGGATGGGTTTACGGCTGTGTGCCAAGAGCTGCAGTCTTCCTCCCATACTGTTGCTGATCTGAGAATGGATAACCGACACGCAGCCTGCCAGATAAGGGGGGGGGGGCACTGGAATGGCACAGGGAGATCAGAGAATCTTTACAGTGTGGAGGAAGCAGGCCATTTGGCCCAGTGAGTCTGCACTGGCCCTCCAAAGAACCTACTCTATCCCCATAACCCCACATTTCTCATGGCTAACCCACCTCGCCTGCACACCACTGGACACAGTAGCATGGCTAATCCACCTAACATGCATATCTTTATATGATGAGGGAGGGAACCCACACAGACACGGGGAGAATGTGCCAACTCCACACAAGCAGTCGCCCAAGGCAGGAATCGAACCCAGCTCCCTGGTGCTATGAGGCAGCAGTGCTAACCACTGAGCCACCATACCACCCTTAATCGGCAGGTCTCAGTCTCAGTGACAAATCCTCAAATGTGCAGCTTTGCAGCTTCAGTGAATGTAGATCAGGGCCATACAGGGACAGGGAGAGAGTGAAGGTTTCACTGACGTGAGGATATTGAACATGAGGGTGAGGAACTTGGATAGGCAGGATCCAAATCAGGAATTGCTGGTGAAACTCAGCAGGCCTGGCAGCACCTGTGGGATGAAAGCAGAGTTAAGGATTTGAATCCAGTGACTCTTCATCAGAACAGACCTGAAATGTTAACTCTGTTCCTCTCTCCACAGATGCTGCCAGACCTGCTCAGTTTCTCCCATCATTTATGTCTCCGTTTCCAACCTCTAGCACCTCTAGTTCATTGTTTTGTTTTAAGGTTAGACAGGATGTGAGCTCCAGAAATAACATGCCTCCAGTCTGCACGGTGGAAATTCCTCTGTAACTGGGTCAGGGAAGCAGAGGACATGCAGAAGGATGTGGTTTGGTAGACGATGGGAGGGATTCAAGGAATGGTCAGGGGATTCCCATCTGTGGGATGAGTGGTGTCATGGTGAAGGTGACGTGACCATTGCGGGCTGTGGAGAATGGGTGTTTATATGGAGGTAGAGGTTAGGCAGGGCAGGAGGTCAGTGAACTCAGAAAGACAGAGGGCTGAGTGAGTTGAGGCGATAAAGTCAGTCAATGCAAGGACTGAGAGGAGAAAAGATTGTGGATTGATATGTCAGGGAGTAATCTGAGATGGGGTTTAGAGGTGATACAGTGGGCAGATCTCGGGACTGGAATTCAGATGTGGAGCTAAGAGAAGAAGAAAGTATCAGAAGAATAGATAAACAGCTCAATGTTACTGTAATGACAGGCTTACACAGACAGGGAGATCTCATGAAGGGGAAGGTGCTCCTGAATCTTCACTGACGTTATGATGCCAATGAAATCATCCTCAGTAAACCTTCTCAATGACAATGCCAACAGTCTATCAGCTCAGCATTAACCTTGAGTGTAATGATCAATATCAATTACTTTTCACTGCCCCAAGTGAACCTTTTAACAGCTCTGTCCTCACTCTACTCTCGACCCCACCCCGGCCTCGGCCCCAGCCCCTACCTCAACAAGTGCAAGCAGCCCCTGGGTCTCTTTGTGACTGAGACTGAGACCAATCGATCATCTGGTCCTGCTGTTAGCCTCCTTCGCCAGTGTTTGTGGAGGGGGCAGAGGCAGTGACAAGGAGACATGATGGCAGGATGGAGAGGGGAATGGGGGGATGGGGGAATGGGGAATGGAGTGGAATGGGGAATGGGGGGATGGAGTGGGGAACGGGGGATTGGAATGGTGAATGGAATGAGAATGGGGAATAGGGGGATGGAGTGGGGAATGGGGGATTGGAGTGGGAAAGGGGAAATGGAGAGTGGAATGAGGGATGGAGTGGAAAATGGGGAATAGAGAGGGGAATGGGAAAAGGGTAATGAGGGGATGGAGTAGGAATGGGAAAATGAAGTGGGGAACAGAGAAATGGAGTGGAGAATAGGAGGGCAGAATGGGGAATGGGAATGAGGTGGAGAGTAGGAATGGAGAAAGGAATGGGGAAATGGAGTGGGGAATGACATCGAGTGGGGAGTGGGGAGTTGAAGTGGGAAAGGGGTGAATGGAGTTGAGAATGGACATGGAGTAAGGAATGGGGGATGGAGTGTGAAAGGGGGGTGGAGTTGGGAATGCGGAGATGGAATGGGATATGGACATGGATTTGGGAATGGGGGTATGAAGTGTGGAATGGGAAAGGAGTGAGGAATGGAGGGATAGAGTAGGAATGGGAGACCGGAGTGGGGAATGAGGGGATGGAGTGTGAATGGGGAGGAGTGGAGAATGGAGTATGAATCTTCACTGACGTTATGATGCCAATGAAATCATCCTCAGTAAACCTTCTCAATGACAATGCCAACAGTCTATCAGCTCAGCATTCACCTTGAGTGTAATGTTCAATATCAATTACTTTTCACTGCCCCAAGTGAACCTTTTAACAGCTCTGACCTCATTCTACTCTCTACCCCACCCCGGCCTCGGCCCCAGCCCCTACCTCAACAATTGCAAGCAGCCCCTGGGTCTGAGTGGGAATTGGGGGATAGAGTGAGGAATGGGGTGTGGAGTAGAGAATAGGAATAGAGTGGGGATGGGTTGTGCAGTGGGGAATGGGAGTCAGAGTGGGGAATTGGGGGATAGAGTGGGGAACGGGATGCAGAGAGGGGAATGGGAATAGAGTGGAGGATGGGAATGGGGTGGGGAATCGGGAATGGAGTAGGGAATGGGAAATAGCAACAAAAAGTTGTTCAATATTAGAGGCAGGTGTGACTCTGTAAGTGTATAATCTGCTGGCTTCCAGTTCTGGGGTCAGACTGGGTATTTCTCTGTAAATATTTCCGATCTGTTTAATTGATTGTCCTCTGCCTCTCCTCCCTGCATTATCCATCTTTCCCTTCCTGGAAATCCACACCATCTCCTTCCTCAAAGTGAAGTCCATGAGGGAGCCTCATCCCTGAATCAGACAGGTTCTCCAGACTGTTACCCTGCTCCGTAAAGGCTAGTGTTGACCAGCCGAGATCTATATAGATGGAAAAGCGAGAGTCGGGGTCAGATGCACCTCACTATAAGCATTCATCCAGGGAAAATACATTCAATGTGAATAAACTCGGGGATTCCAAAGCAAGAAATGGACTGGGATTTAATCCGAGAGCTAGGGTGCGTGTCAAATAAAAATCATGTAAACCACCTTACAGACCTCAAAGCAACACAAGGTCAAGGTTTATCTAATCCAGGTAAGTTCCCCTTTGGAAAAAGTGTAGATTGTTCTATCCCAGTGAATGGTTGATTTGAAATCCAGGACAATAGTTACTTTCACCGTTGGATTGATGTAGCATCTTTAATCTAATGGGACAAGCCGAAGCCAGTGAAAATAACCAAGTACAGGAGTTGGGAGGTCATGTTGCGGCTGTACAGGACATTGGTTAGGCCACTGTTGGAATATTGTGTGCAATTCTGGTCTCCTTCCTATCGGAAAGATAGAGTCACAGAGCCATAGAGATGTACAGCATGGAAACAGACCCTTCAGTCCAACCCGTCCATGCCGACCAGATATCCCAACCCAATCTAGTCCCACCTGCCAGCACCTGGCCCATATCCCTCCAAACTCTTCCTATTCATATACCCATCCAAATGCCTCTTAAATGTTGCAATTGTACCAGCCTCCACCACTTCCTCTGGCAGCTCATTCCATACACGTACCACCCCCTGCATGAAAAAGTTGCCCCTTAGGTCTCTTTTATATCTTTCCCCTCTCACCCTAAACCTATGCCCTCTAATTCTGGACTCCCCCATCCCAGGGAAAAGACTTTGTCTATTTATCCTATCTATGCCCCTCATAATTTTGTAAACCTCAATAAGGTCACCCCTCAGCCTCCGACGCTCCAGGGAAAACAGCCCCAGCCTGTTCAGCCTCTCCCTGTAGCTCAGATCCTCCAACCCTGGCAACATCCTTGTAAATCTTTTCTGAACCCTTTCAAGTTTCACAACATCTTTCCGATAGGAAGGAGACCAGATGTCGTGAAACGTAAAGGGTTCAGAAAAGATTTACAAGAATGTTACTAGGGTTGGATGATCTGAGCTACAGGGAGAGGCTGAACAGGCTGGGGCTGTTTTCCCTGGAGCATCGGAGGCTGAGGGGTGACCTTATAGAGGTTTACAAAATTATAAGGGGCATGGATAGGATAAATAGACAAAGTCTTTTCCCTGGGGTCAGGGAGTCCAGAACTAGAGGGCATAGGTTTAGGATGAGAGGGGAAAGATATAAAAGAGACCTAAGGGGCAACGTTTTCACGCAGAGGGTGGTATGTGTATGGAATGAGCTGACAGAGGAGGTGGTGGAGGCTGGTACAATTGCAACATTTAAGAGGCATTTGGATGGGTATATGAATAGGAAGGGTTTGGAGGGATATGGGCCGGGTGCTGGCAGGTGGGACTAGATTGGGTTGGGATATCTGGTCGGCATGGACGGGTTGGACCGAAGGGTCTGTTTCCCTGCTGTACATCTCAATGACTCTATGACAGGGCAAGATGTGAAGGTTGTGACCAGCAGCAGGAACATGGGGGTGGTTTGTGAATGAGTTGGAGGGGGAGCAAGGAGAGCTCTTAAAGACATAGCTCGAAAGTGGGAGCAGGGTGGCTTCAGGCAAATTAGACAGAAGCCTTTCACAATATTTTGTGTTCCACCGTGTGAGTACATGACATACTGTTACATTTAACAGCTTCAGAGTAACAAATGACTTCACAGCCATGGGTCCCACTGGGTGTTTCTGCACCTCTTGCCTGGGGTTTTTTGTATCCTTAACAACAGAGTAATCGCTATGACAACACCATCACCCCCACCGGGTCACGTGATTTTTTTTATTTCAAAAATATACTTTATTCATAAAATGATTTGATGGTCTGTACATTTGGTCCTGCCATACATATGTCCACATTTACAAACACAGATTTGAATTTATCCTTGTCATACACAGGTCTGTGCATTTTTCAATCTTATACATATATTTGGCTGAGGCATCAGCAGAGCCCAAAAAACGTCCGCATGGGCCCCCTGTTCTTCTTTCGGCAGGCCGATCTTACACGGTGGTCTTTCCCCACCGCGCCTTGGCGGCAGCTGCCCCAAGCTTCAGCGCGTCCCTCAACACGTAGTCTTGGACCTTGGAATGTGCCAGTCTGCAACACTCGGTCGGGGTCAACTCCTTCAGCTGGAAGATCAACAGGTTTCGGACCGCCCAGAGAGCGTCCTTCACCGAGTTGATGATCCTCCAGGCGCAGTTAATATTCGTCTCAGTGTACGTCCCGGGGAACAGACCGTAGAGCACGGAGTCCCGCGTCACGGCACTGCTCGGGACGAACCTCGACAAACACCACTGCATTCCTCTCCAGACTTCCTCTGCATAGGCACATTCCAGAAGGAGGTGTGTGACAGTCTCGTCCCCACCGCAGCCACTTCGAGGGCAGCGTGCGGTGCGGCAGAGAGTCCGGGCGTGCATGAAGGATGGCCAGGGTGTCAAGGCTGTTAGGATTTCTCCCTGATGAACAAGTCTTTTACACTGGGTCCTCTCCAGCATTTGCCCAATGCTGGCCCCTTCTCCTTCTCTATCAGAGTTATAAAACACCATTATCCAACAGCTTTCAGTTCTGAATACAGGACTCGAAACATTACCTCTGTTTCCTTTCTGTCTCCCCAGATGCTGTCACACCTTGCCGAGTTTCTCCAGCACTCCCTGTGTTTGCTTCAGATCTCCATCATTCTAGCTTTTCCCTGCTGGATATGGGCCTTGTTCCCACAGGTGGAATTGGGTGTAGAGGTGGCCAGGGTAAGGCTGATGGTCAGCCAATCGGAAGGTGTTTGCAGAGATAGTAATGACGGAGGCCTGTAGGTTTACAGCATGGAGGGTGTCATCAGTGCATCAGGGGAAAAGAAACTGCTGGAAGTTAATGCGGAGAGGACTGTGGGAGTTAACAGGGACCAGGAAGGTTCTGGGTGAGCTGTACAAAGGGGAGTGTGGAACCTGGCTGTGAAGGTTAGGGGAAGCGGGTCTGGGGCTGAAGAATGGGGGAATTGAGTGAGTGTGAGTAACACCGAGGGTAAGGTGGCACAAGTGTGGGCTCTCAAAATTCAGATTTCAAACTCAGCATCAATCACAGTGCACTGAGAGTCAATACTATTACACTGGAGCATAGACTGTGCACTGAGAAAGAGGATGACAGGGGGTGGGAGGGGAATTGGTGATGTTTGGGGAGAGAGAGGGGGTGGGTATGTGTGGGTAGGAAGTCAGTCTGTGGACTGGTTGTATTCAGAGACCATGTGATGATATAGGGGACCAGATAAATGAATTATCAGGGATTATTGTCCTCTGTAACCTTTTGAAATTCAAGCATTGATCAGTAATTGTAAGGATATATCAGGAAGGCTTGCTCTCACTTGTACAACTTATTGGGAGGAACAGGGTTAATTTATTAATTTTATAAAACTAATGGTATTTAATAGATAAGTGTGAGGTCTTGCATTTTGGAAAGTCAATCAAGGTCGGAGTTTCATGGTGAATGGTAGGGCCTTAAGGAGTGTAGTGGAACAGAGGGAGCTTGGAGTTCAGGTGCAGTGTTCTCTGAAAGTGGAGTCACAGGTAGACACAGGGCAGTGAGGAAAGCTTTTGGCACACTGGCCTTCATCAGTCAGGGCAGTGAGGATAGAAGTTGGGAAGTTGTGTTCCAGCTATCCAGGACATAGGTGAGGCCGCATTTGCAATAGGAAGGGATGTTGCCAGGACTCAAGGGTCTGAGTTTTAGGAAGAGGTTAGATAAGCTAGGACTCTTCTTTAGAGTTTTGGGAGACTGAGGGAGGATCTTATAGAGGTGTACGATCATGAGAGGCATGGATAGGGTGAATGCACTCAGTCTTTTTTCCCAGGGTTGGGGAATCGAGGACTAGAGGGCATCAGTTTAAGATTAGAGGGGAAGGAATAAAAGGGAACCTGAGGGGCAACGTGTTTACACAGAGGGTGGTACGCATATGGAATGAGCTGCCAGTGGACGTGGTTGAGGTGGGTACATTAACAACATTTAAAAGACATTTGGACAAATACATGGATAGGAAAGGATTGGAAGGATATGGGCCAAGTGCAGGGAAATGGGGAAATGGACATTTTGGTCGGTGTGGACCAGTTTGAGCTAAAGGGCCTATCTCCATGTTGTGGGATTCTATGTAATAAGGATGGCAGGTGATGTGTTGATCATGCAATATGTGGGAGTTCCTGGACACCATTATGACCCAGGGTAAACATGTCCACACATAATGTTTGCAGTTGGAGAAGCTTTAGCTCAGAGCCTTTGAACTGGAGGCTCAGGTACTGATACTGCAATGCACCATAGAGGGGGAGGATCAATGTGTCCCAGGAGGTGGTAGGATAGGGTCTTCAAATACGGTCAACCATTAGGGACAGGAGTGGGGCAGGTGAGGATATCAAGAAGGTCAAACGGGGGGGAGCCTCAGACCTACCGATTGTCTGAGAGGTTCGAGGTTTGTGTTCCTTGTGGAGATGATAGTGAGGAGCTGCCGGTTGGATGAGCAGACTGACCACGGGACCTTGGTACTGAACTTCAGGCAGATCCTTGCTGTGTTAGCCTGTTCCTCCATCAACTCCCTCAACCATCTCCTCACCATCCTCCACTCGTATCCTGATCTCCAGAAATCTAAAACGGGCTGGAGAAACTCAGCAGGTCTGGCAGTATCTGCAGAGAGAGAGAAAAACAGAGAGAACGTTTCGAGTCCAGTGAGTAGGAGGGTGGCGGTCGTAAGGTGGCGGTAGAGTCAGGGGAATGGATACAGTCATCTGGAGCCAGGAATGAGAGCCAAAGGGGTGTGAGGGCTGGAGAGGAACATATCGATAGAGGGCAGATGGAATGACCATGCTCCAGGGTGGTACTAACCACATCAATGGAACGAAAAAGGAGGTTCTGGGCAGTGCTGAGGAGGTAGGCACCACATTCAAAAGCAGAACCTCAAACATAACCATCACTGACCGAGGCACCGCTCAGTAAGATTAGCGAGTGAAATGTGTGGCTTTGTGATTGGGGTGTGAGGAACGGGTTTGAATTCACAGGGCAGTCCTGGGGGCAGGGTCCTGGTGAGCTCAGGTAAAAACAATGACTGCAGATGCTGGAGACCAGATTCTGGATTAGTGGTGCTGGAAGAGCACAGCAGTTCAGGCAGCATCCGAGGAGCAGCGAAATCGACGTTTCGGACAAAAGCCCTTCATCAGGAATAAAGGCAGTGAGCCTGAAGTGTGGAGAGATAAGCTAGAGGAGGGTGGGGGAGGGGAGAGAGTAGATCGAGAGGGCTGAGGGATCAACTGAGGGAAGGTGTGACCATTACAGAGGAAGAAATGGAATGGGTTTGGGTAAAGACAGTTGGTGTCATCGACAGTGCTCTCAATTGACACTCACTGAGCAATCCCCACAGCTCAGCCTGGGTCAATATGTTGGAAACAAACACATGAAATCACTGTTATTTTTATTCAATGTCTTAAATATGCACTCCCTCCAGCACCTGCACACTGGCACAGCAGGATGTACGACATACATGACGTATATAGATGAAAGCAAATGACTGCAGATGCTGGAGTCTGAAACCAAAAGAGAAAATGCTGGAAAATCTCAGCAGGTCTAGCAGCATCTGTAAGGAGGGAAAAGAACTGACGTTTCGAGTCTAACTGACCCTTTGTCAAAGCTAACAAAGGGTCAGTTAGACTCGAAACGTCAGCTTTTTTCTCTCCTTACGTATATAGATACTTCAGTAACTCCCCTGGGTCCCTTTGCCAGCACTTGCCAAAGGCACCACCTCTCCAGAGAGCTCTGGACACTGCAAACACCACGACCTGCCGGATCCCCCCCTCAAACGGCAGACCAGCCTGGTGTCTGAGTCTGATCGGCTGACACTCCATCTCACAGTCACTCACAGAGTCGGAGGGCCATACAGCACTGAAACAGACCCTTCAGTCCAACCAGCCCGAGCCGACCAAGTTCCCAAAGTAAACTAGTCCCCTCTGCCTGTGCTTGGCTCATGTGTCTCCAGACATTTCCTATTCAAATTTCTTTTAAATGGTGGATAGATTCCTGTTGGGCAGAGATTATCGGGATACATCGAGATGCAGAAATCAGAACACGAATGGATCAGCCAAGACCTTGCTGAATAGTGAAGCAGACTCAAAGGGCTGAATGGCTGACTCCACTCCTTATTCTTATGTTTATAGACAGTGTTTAGCACGCTTGCCTTCATTACCCAGACCTGTGAGTGTAGGAGTTGGGACGTTATGTGGAGGTTGTACATGACGTTGGTGAGACCTCTCTGGCGTACTGTGTCCAGTTCTGGTGGCCCTGTTGTAGGATGGGTATTATTAAACTGGAGAGGTTTCAGAAGAGATTTACCAGGATGTCTGTTGCTCAGACTCTCAAGGTTTCATTGTTGAGGAAAATGAGGATAAGAGTGAGTTGGAAAATGGGTGGTGTAAGTACCCAGT
This sequence comes from Chiloscyllium punctatum, assembly GCF_047496795.1. Taxonomy (NCBI): domain Eukaryota; kingdom Metazoa; phylum Chordata; class Chondrichthyes; order Orectolobiformes; family Hemiscylliidae; genus Chiloscyllium; species Chiloscyllium punctatum. The sequence continues at coordinate 44,595,966 of NC_092768.1, read as the reverse complement.
GTATAGATGAGCTTTTGAAACAGACTCAGCCATACAGCTTCTGTTCCCATTTTCCTGCTGATAGATTAGATTAGATTCCTTACTATGTGGAAACGGGCCCTTCGGCCCAACAAGTGCACACCGACCCTCCGAAGAGCAACCCAACCTACATTTACTCCTGACTAATGCAGCTAACACTACGGACAATTTAGCATGGCCGATTCACCTCTTTGGATTGTGGGGGGGGAGACCGGAGCACCCAGAGGAAACCCACACAGACACAGGGAGAATGTGGCAAACTCCACACAGATAGTTGCCCGAGGTGGGAATTGAATCCTGGTCCCTGGTGCTGTGAGGCAGCAGTGCTAACCACTGAGCCACCATGCAGCCCAGTCGACTTCCAGTCACTCGTGGGAATTGACAATAAACCTGCAGTTACATCACTGTTTTTGAGATGATCAGAATCCAGGAGGTCCAAAAGACAGGGAGCTCAGAACCTGTGAATATATTGTGTAAAATAGCAAGGGACAGAAGGAAGGTGAGACTGGCATGTTACTGTAGATTGTGATGTGGAAGTTAAGCTGAAATTATAAGATGAATCAAAACCTTGCTTTTTCATACATGGCATATTAGTCAGCCTCCTTCTCAGTGACAAATTGCAATACTTGTATAAGTAGTTGTCCTCAATCTTTCACCCCAGTAACGCATGTTCGATTTAGCTAATCCTGGGAAGTTGGCAGGTGAGGTGAAGAGGGCATTCTGGCCTCTGCCACAGAGAGGCAGGAGTGTACACAGAGTGGACGCTGCACGGTCGACTGAGGGTCAAACAGAAGCTGCACTTCCACCTGATGAAATGCAAAGCTGCTTTAACAGTGGTAATGTTCGCTGACCCCGTCAAATAACCATCTGGCAGGGATGGAGTGAGGGAGGAGGTGGTGGAAATCCGCTGCGAGAATGGGAAACGAAGGGACCCAGCCTGATTAAGGTGTCCCAAGACTGAATGCACCAGGGGCCAGGCCCAGGGGTGTGGGCTTCCCAGTCTCACAGCCTGACACGGTCCAGTGTCCCCAAAAAACACCAAGTTCGCTCCGAGAATATCAAGAGACCTCAATCCAGAATGAGCAGATTTCAGTGAATCGTCAATGGACAGGAGCGGAGAAAGCAGGTATCCACTCCCCCAGTCAGCCAGGTAGATGGAATATTTGTGTACCTCCATATGCCAGCGGAATAGAAAAACACACTGGTGGCTCCAGTCAGACTGAGGGAACATGAGAGGAGCTGCTGCCCAGGGGACCTCCGCTGCACAGCCCATTGACATTGTCAAAGGTCAAACCTTCTGGTCCTCCAGGCTGCAGCAGGAGGTTTACAATGTGTTACTTCCATGGGAAGATCGACATTGTTGCTCATCCATTAATGGCCTCCACTTCGATCGTTTACTTCGACACTGCAGGGTGGTCAGAGGAGGGGTGGTGGTGGTGAGGGATAGAGAGTAATCAACCTCCAGCAGCTCCCACAGAGCAGGGGGATGTCAGGGGATAGAGCGTAACCAAGCTCAAGCAGCTCCCACAGAGCAAGGGGCCATCAGAGGTTAGAGTAACCAAACTCCAGCAGATCCCACAGAGCAGAGGCATGTCGGGGCATAGTGAGGAGCTAAACTCCAGCAGCTCCCACAGAGCAGGGGGATGTCAGGGGATAAAGCGTAACCAAACTCCAGCAGCTCCCATAGAGCAGGGGGGCATCAGAGGTTAGAGTAACCAAACTCCAGCAGCTCCCACAGAGCAGGGGGGCATCAGAGGTTAGAGTAACCAAACTCCAGCAGCTCCCACAGAGCAGGGGGGCATCAGAGGTTAGAGTAACCAAACTCCAGGAGCTCCCACAGAGCATGGGGGGTGTCAGGGGGGTTAGAGAGTACCCAAACTCCAGCAGCTCCCACAGAGCAGTGGAGTGTCAAGGGTTAGTGAGTAACCAAACTCCAGCAGCTCCCACAGGGAATATGGTTGGTTGTACTTGAACCCATGAGCTGGGAGCTGTGTGTTACTGCTGTACCGACAGAACCCCGTGCCTAGTGGAACATCACTTCCACGAGTTTGTCGATGAAAGCAGCACAGTGGCTCTTAGGTTAAGCTTGTAGTTTACTGTAGTCAGAAATATTCCGTTTCCCTTTAGCCAATGAGATCAAGAGGGGCCTTTTGATGGTCTAGCACACAAACATTGCAGTTCTAACAGGGAGTTTGACATTCAGCAGTCAGTCGTATAGACGTACACACTTTGACGCATCAGTCATGTATGCAGCAAGTGGAATAAATGGTTGACAGAGTGAAGCTTTCCCAGAGAGTTAAAATATGCATCCTGCTCTGTTTAATGGTTTCTGCTGTTTCCCATTTAACTCAGGGATGAGGAAGAATTTCTTCTCTCAGAGGGGAGTGAATCTGTGGAATTCTTTACCGCAGACAGCTCTCATGCTGTTTCTTTCCGGCTGAGACAGGCAGACAGATTTTTAATCAGTAAGGGAATTGGGAGTTATGGGGAAAAGGCAGAGGGGTGGAGTTGGAGATTATCGGACTTGCCATGATCTCATTTCCTGGTAGAGAAAACTCAATCATCTACATTTCCCCAATGCCTTATGGACAAACCATGGGATGCTATTAGAGCACCAAATGTGACCAGATCAATCACAAAGAGACAGGGGAAGACCATTCTGAAAGTGCAAGTGCTATATTTGACACAAAACCTACCTGTGAGGCAGGAGTCAAAGTGAATGAGCTCTTTGTGCCAGATGTTGAAAATAATAACTTGGGCCGTTTTAAAACACCTTAACTGGTTAAAGGTATCTTAATACAAAGAGTTCATTCACTAAACCGTGTTACTTCAGATTGATGTAAGTAACTGCTGTTTTGATTCTCTGATGGTGAGTATCCATGTCTGAACTGGGGTTCACTTTTCATCCTCGGTGTAGAAGACTCTGAGTATCTGGGAGGGTGTTTGGGGACTTCAACTCATAGAGGTTTATCAAATCATGAGGGGTATGGAATAGGTGAATAGTCGGGGTCTTTTCCCTTGGATGGGGGATTTCAAAACTGGGGGCATTTTAATAAGGTGAGAGGAGAAAGATTTAAAAAGGATATGAGGGGCATTTTATTTACACAGAGAGTGGTCCATGTGTGGAATGAACTTCCTGTGGAAGTGGTGGATGCGAGTACAGTTACGATGTTTAAAAAGCATTTACATAAGTACATGAATAAGAAATGTTTGGAGGGAAAAAAAATACAAGTGCAGGCTGGTGGGACTAGTTTAGTTTGGGAACATGGCTAGCATGGACTGGTTGGCCCGAAGAGTCTGTCTCCATGCTGGATGAGTCTATTCCTTATGTCATATAATTTATATTCTACAAAATGCTCTCAGGACAAAGAAGAAAAAGGGAGAATTGGAACACAAGAAAGACACTTTTACTCAGGGGTAAATTAAACAATTTCCCAAGGTAATGTAGGTCACGCAGAAGGGACATCCTGTCAGCCAATAGATGAGAGCAGATCCTCCTCTCCAGACATTTTGACCTCTTGGACTGCCCTGATTGTAATGGCTCATCACTGGTGGCTGTGTCTTCAGGAACCTGGAACGGAACCTCTGGAACACCCTCCCTACACCTCGCTGCCTCAACACCTCACTGTCCTCCTTCAAAAAAAACTGTGCTGTTTTAACCCAACATTGTCTCCTCTCCCAATGCTGCATGTTCGGTTATAATGCCCGTGTGAAGCTCCTTGGATTTTGCATTATGTTAAAGATGTCGTGTTAATCAGTAGATTGGTCACTAGGATGAGAGAGTTCAGCTCTCTCTCTCTCTCTCTCTCTCTCTCTCTCTGAGGGGTTGGATATGTGGAGTTCTGTATTCCCTGGAGTTAAGGAGAAGGCGATCTCATTGAAACAGACAAAGGCTTCGATGGAGTACAGCACAATAAGCACTGAGATGTTTCTGCAGCTTGGTGAATCTAAAGCATGGATCAAGAGTCTCTGAATATGAACTGGTCACTCAGGATGGAGCCAAGTGAGAAAATACTTCACTCAGAGAGATGTGACTATTTGGAAGCTTCCACCTCGGTGAGTAAGGGTCAACTAGACAGAGCCTTGATTTCTCAGGGAATCATGGGAAAGAGGGAGGTGGAGTGGACGTCAAAGATTGGCAACCCTGGTGGGGAATGAGTCGTTAGCCGAGACACACCATCCCTGCTCAGAGTTCGCACGTAGTTGTTTTAAACAAACATGGATGGTCTCTCGTTCTTAAAAGGTGTTTGGCTTCCAAAGGTCAGTGATCCACTAATCAATGCAGCAACGGGTCAGAGACCTGAGGATTGGCACCAGACCAGCTCGCTGCAGGGCACTGTCTCAGGACTCAGATGCCAAGGCGACGCTGCTTCACAAAGGTGGGAAGATTACTGGGGAGCAGGCATAAAGGCAACTGAGCTATGTTTCCACGTCATGCTTCACAGCAGAACTTACACATCACAGAATCGTCTCCTACCATCTGCCTTGAGCTCAGAGGCTGCCATGGCAACAATCCAAAGACCAGCTCGCAGATTTAGGGACTGTAACTTACAAACACCACCCCCTTACTCTGACCCTCTGTTTTGAGGTAGAATACAATCATAGCATCTCTACAGTGTGGACTTAGGCCATTTGGCCCATTGAGTCCCACCCACCCTCTGAAGAGCATCCCACCCAGACCCACATCCTCCACCCTATCCCCATAACCCTGTAATTCCCATGGCTATCCCCCACCTCGCCTGCACATCCCTGAACACTATGAGCAATTTAGCATGGCCGATTCACCCTAACCTGCATGTGTCTGGACTGTGGGAGGAAACCGGAGCACCCAGAGGAAACCCACGGGGGCAATGTGCAAACTCCACACAGCCAGTCACCCAAGGATGGAATCGACCCTGGGTCCTGGGCGCCATCAGGTGCTCCCAGATTGCACTGCCTTCCCAAACCGGTCAGCCATTCTGACACGGAGGGTGGGCAACAAACATGGTGCCCTGCTGACCCTGAGATAGCCCAAGCGGAAGGGAATTGGAAATGAGTACAGGAGTTGGGAGGTCATGTTGTGGCTGTACAGGACATTGGTTAGGCCACTGTTGGAATATTGCATGCAATTCTGGTCTCCTTCCTATCGGAAAGATGTTGTGAAACTTGAAAGGGTTCAGAAAAGATTTACAAGGATGTTGCCAGGGTTGGAGGATTTGAGCTACAGGGAGAGGCTGAACAGGCTGGGACTGTTTTCCCTGGAGCATCGGAGGCTGAGGGGTGACCTTATAGAGGTTTATAAAATCATGAGGGGCATAGATAGGGTAAATAGGCAAAGTCTTTTCCAGGAGGTGGGTGAGTCCAGACCTAGAGGGCGTAGGTTTAGGGTGAGAGGGGAAAGATTGAAAAGGGAAATAAAGGATAACTTTTCCACGCAGAGGGTGGTACGTGTATGCAATGAGCTGTCAGAGGAAGTGGTGGAGGCTGGTACAATGGCAGCATTTAAAAGGCATCTGGATGGGTATATGAATAGGAAGGGTTTGGAGGAATATGGGGCAAGTGCTGGCAAATGGGAGTAGATTTCTTTAAGATATCTGGTCAGCATGGACGGGTTGGACCGTAGGGTCAGGTTCCGTGCTGTAGGTCTCTATGACTCTGTTTTAAGCTGGACAAAGGGGAAAAAAGCTTGGAAAAAAGAATCAAAGGGATAAGGTCGAAATGACACAAGATGTGCTGATGTAGGGCGATGGCTGTCAGTCAGGTGAAATGCTGACAGCAAACCAGCACTTCCTCTGTAAACAAACAATAACAATGACAGTCAGTATTGAGTGTGGAGGCTGTTTCATCTGAGGAGGAGGGGATTGAGCTTCGTTAGAAGTTGGGGGGGGGGGGGCACAATCACAGTGAGGTCAGAGAGCAGGCAGGAATGTCTGAAAAGTCAGCGTCACAACCTGTGGATTAAATCAAACCCAGTCTGGATTCAGTCTCCCCTGTAATAAAGAGGGAATATTAGGGGTGCAGCTTGTTCTCGGGGAAGTGCAAAATCAAGCACTGTTTGGAAATCCGGTTGATTGCTGAATATATATTCAGCATTTTCTGTTTTTGTATTGTATAGAACAAAGAAAATATTGTGTATGGACGGTGAAATTACCTCCAGATGGGGGGGGGGGGGGGGGGTGAAGGAAAAGCATTGCTGATTCATGCTGCTCGGCTGGAACGAGAGGGGGAAAGACGGATCACCATGGAAACCTCCAGAACCTGGCTGTGGACAGGCTAAATTATAAAGGACTGTGTCACACTTCCTGGTTAATACAAAAGGACGATTCATCGCTGTGGAAACCTGCGCAGCTGAACCACATTGTACCTGTGCTGCCTCATTGAAGGAGCATTAACATCCCCATTGCTTTTCCCATTCCTTCCCCAGAACTCTAAATATTTCCAAATCAAACCTTTATCCACATGCCTTTTGCAAGTCATTGTTGAATCTGCTCCCACCGAGTTCCAGATTACAACACTCTCTGTCTCAAAGAAATTCACCTTTGCCAGAGCGTCGGAGGCTGAGGGGTGACCTCACAGAGGCTTATGAGGGGCATGGATAGGGTAAATAGGCAAAGTCTCTTCCCTGGGGAGTCCAGAACTAGAGGGCATAGGTTTAGGGTGAGAGGGGAAAGAAATAAAAGAGACCCAAGGGGCAACATTTTCACACAGAGGTTGGTACGTGTGTGGAATGAGCTGCCAGGGGAAGTGGTGGAGGCTGGTACAGTTACAACATTTAAAAGGCATCTGGATGGGTATATGAATAGGAAGGGTTTGGAGGGATATGGATCAAGTGCCGGCAAATGGGACTAGATTAGGTTAGGACGTCTGGTCAGCATGGAGGAGTTGGGCCGAAGGGTCTGTACATCTCTCTGATTCTATGACTGATTATTGATCCTCCTGCCAGTTCTCTTTTTAAAAAGCATCATGACTTTTTCTAAAACCCCTGTTAAAGCCCCTTAATCTTCTCTGTTCTACAAAAGCCCCTACTCTGTACGCTACTGGGACTCAACGTTAACTCTGCTTGTCTCTCTCTCTCTCTGCAGATGCTACCCAGCCTTGCTGAATTTCTCCAGCAATTTCCCGTTTTAATTTCAGCTCTCCCGTGTCTCCTGCACTTTGCTTTTATTTAAGGAGAGGATGTGAATTTAAGGAGAGCTCTGGGGAGGGGCTACACAGGCAATGTCCTTCAACCAGCCACGAACAGAAGATACAAAAAAGGGTCAGGAAAAGATTGTTATGCGTTCTAACATCCACCAAGCCTCAGCAACCTTGGATGCAGGTTCCAGGCACCTACCATCCCTCTGTGTAAGTAAACCTTTCCTCAAACTTACCCCCCTCCCACCTTCAACATACACCCTCTAGTATTTGACATTTCTACCCTGAAAAGGTCTCTGACTATCCACCCAATCTATGACACTCATAATCTTATACTCTTCTTTCAGGTTGCCCCTCAGCCTTTGATGCTCTGGTGAAAACAATCCAAGTTTATCCAAACTCTCCTTCCAGCTAATACACTCTAATCAAGGCAATGTCCTGCTAACCCTCTTTCGCACCCTCTTCAAAGCCTCCACATCCTTCCTGTAGAATAGTAACCAATACTTCAAATGTGGCCCAACTAAGGTCTAGTATTCAGCCTATATTAAAGTCTTATAAATGGGTCTTACTTGAAGTGGCAGTGACTAGTGGGTTACAGGAATGATCAGTGCATGGACCCCAGCTATTTACAATATATAAACGACTCGCATGAGGGAAACAAGTTCAAAATTTCCAATTAAGCTGATTAAACAAAAATAGATGAGATTGTGAGGAGGATGGAAGAGGCTTCAAGGTGGTTTACATAAGTTGAGTGAGTGGGCAAACACAGTGCAAATGCAGTACAACATGGGTAAATGCAAAATGATACACTTTGGTGTGAAAAAACAGAAAGGCAGAGTATTATTAATATGGTGATACATTAGTAAATATGGACATACAAAGGGATCCTTGTCCACCAGCCAGTTAAAGCAGACAGGGTAAAAACAATGACTGCAGATGCTGGAAACCAGAGACTAGATTAGAGTGGTGCTGGAAAAGTTAAGGCAGACAGGCTGGTGCAGGAAGGCAAGTGGCGTGCTGGGCTTCATTGTAAGAGGATTTGAGCTCAGATGTCTCACTGCAGTTATACAGGCCCTGATGATACCAGACCTAGAGTAGTGAGTGCACAGTGGTCTCCCACCCTAAGTGTTGAAATATTTGTTACAGAGGCAGTGTAGTGGGGGGGTCATTAGGCTGATAGAGGGATGGCAGGACTGAGCTTTGAGGAGAGACTGGTTCGACTGGCCCTGTATTCAGAAGAATTTAGAAGGCTGAAAGTGGATCTGGTTGAAAGGTATAAAATTTTAACAGAGCTGGTCAGACTAGATACAGAGAGGATGTTTCCCCTTGGATAGAGAGTGCAGGACCATGGGACATCTCAAGATGGTAGATCATTTAGGATTGAGATGAGGACACATTTCTTCATCTCAAATGAACCGATGCAATTCTCTACCATACATGACTGTGGAGAGCAAACCACTGAATATATTCACGAAAGCAACATGTAGGGGTAAGGGGAGAAAGGAAAATTATGTCATTGAGCTAGAGGATCAGCCATGATCCTACTGATTAGCCAAGCAGGCTCAAAGAACCAAGAGTCCATACGTGCAGATTAGGGTGAATTGGCCGTGCTAAATTGCCCATAGTTTTCAGGAATGTGCAGATTTGAGTGAATTGGCCGTGCTAAATTGCCCATAGTTTTCAGGGATGTGCAGATTTGAGTGAATTGGCCGTGCTAAATTGTCCATAGTTTTCAGGGATGTGCAGATTAGGTGCATTAGTCAGGGTTGAATCTAGAGTAATAGGGTAGGGGAATGGGTCTGGGGGGATGCTCTTCAGAGGGTCGGCGTAGACTTGTTGGACAGAATGGCCTGTTGTAATTCTATAATTCTAAATGATGGTAAATGCAAGCTTTTCAATGCATTTTAAAAATGGAGAGCTTTTCTCCACACCACCTCCCCCCCCACTCTCCCCACCCTCACCCCCCCACTCCCCCCCACCCTCACCCCACCCCCATCCCCATCACCACTCCCCCCACCCCCACCCCCACCTCCATCCCCACCCTCATCCCCACTCCCCCCACCCCCACCCCACCCTATCCCCACCCCCACCCCCACCCCCATCCCCACCCCCACCCCCATCCCCATCCCCCTGAGATTATGCACGATCTAACCTTCCAGAGTAGCCTACCATGTGGAACCTTATCAAAGGCCTTACTGAAATCCATATAGATTATGTCTCCTGCCCTGCCCTCATCAACCTTCCTGGTCATTTCATCAAAGAACTCTAACAAATTTATGAAGCATGATCCCCCACTCATAAAGCCATGCTGACTATTCCTAATCAAACCCTGTCTTTTAAAATGTATGTATATCTTATCTCTCAGAATCTTCTCAAGTAACCTACCTACCATAGATGTTAGGCTTACTGGGACTATAGTTCCCAGGTTTTTCTTTGCAGCCCTTCTTGAATAATAGCACAACATATGCTACCCTCCAATCTTCCAGACCTCACCCATAGTTAATGATGATGCAAAAATATCAGCCAGGGCCCCCACAATTTCTTCTCTAGCCTCTTGCTGTTTTCTTGGATCTATCTGGTCAGGACCAGGAGATTTATCTATCTTCATACATCCAATACATCCAACACCTCCTCTACTGTGATATAGACTATCCCTAAGATACCACCACTAACTTCCCCAAGTTCCCAGGTCTTCATGTCTTTCTCCACAGTAAACACAGAGGAGGAATATTCGTTGAGACCCTTACCCATCTCAGGTGGTTCTACACAAACATGTCCAGTCTGGTCCTTGAGGAGCTCTAGTCTCTCTCAAGTTATTCTTTTTCCTTTAATATATTTAAAGATTCTCTATAGATTCACCCTAATCTTCTCAGCCAAGGCTATCTCATGCCCCCTTTTCACCCTCCTGATTTCCTTCTTCAGTAAACTCCTGTATTCCTAGATACCTCCAGAGATCTCAGCTGAACCATACCTTCTTTTTTCTGGTCAAAATCTCAATATCTCTGGTCATCCAGGGTCCCCTATTCCTGCCAACCTTGCCTTTCACCCTAACAGGAACATATAGACTTTGTACTCTAACTATCTCTATTTTAAAGGCCTCCCACTAGCTGGGGGTCCCGTTGCTGCAAACAAACTACTCCAATCAACCCCTGAAAGCTGCTGTCCACCAACATTCGAGTTGTTAAAAAGCTCTTGTAAATCAAGCCCAAATTATTGATATTGTTTAATTAAGCTCCACGCCAGACCAGTCTACCAATAATTCTGTTAAAACCACGGAAAGAGTCCATTCACAATGGGAAGCCAAATTGCGGAGATTAAAGGCCATTTCCACAAATGAATGAATTAAATCTGTTGCTCCTTTTGTCCCTACACTGTATCACCTCTTCATCAGCAAGTGGGAATTGCTGAGATCAGGAGGGATGTGGAGAAAGTTAGAGTGAAAGAGTACTGTCAGAACAAACAGTGTGAGATTATAAAGGAGTAATGAGAGAATATTGTATTCGTTTCAAATAGTTCCTTTATTCATAAAAGTTATCAATAAGTACACTTAAAAGGTCTAAATTATATCTGTACAGTCTCTGCAGAGAAAAAGAACCACACAAAACATTGGAATTTTTACATTTTTCTACAGTTGCAAAAAATAAGACATTTTCTACTCTTGCAGGTAACTACTTATTCATTTGGAGGCCCCAAGAGGGTCTGAACTGAACAGACCCCCAGTTACCTTCAGCAGAAAGCCCTCAGACCATGGTCTTTCCCCACTGCCCCAGGCTTTAGTGCATCCTTCGGCATGTAGTTCTGGATCTTGGAATGTGCCAGTCTGCAACATTGGGTCGGGATCAACTCCTTGCTCTGGAAAACCAACAGGTTTTGGTCAGATCAAAGAGCGTCTTTCACCGAGATGACAGTCCTCCAGGCACAGTTGATGTTTGTCTCAGTGTGCATCCTAGGGAACAGACCGCAGAGCACAGAATCCTGTGTCAAAGATCTGCTTGGGGATGAACCTCGGTACAAACTACTGCATCTTTAGCCAGACTTGCTTTGCAAAGGCACATTCCAGAAGGAGATGTGTGACAATCTCAAACCCCCACACAGCTGCTTCAAGGGCAGCGTGTGATGGCACAGAGAGGCTGGGCATACATGAAGGATCTCTCAGATCTCACCCCCAGCCAAGCCATGTCTTGGTGCTTGTTGGAAAGTTCTGGCGATGAGGCATTCTGCCAAATGGCTTTGACAGTCTGCTCAGGGAACCGCTCGACAGGATCCGCCCTCTCCTTTTCCCGAAGGGTCTCAAGGGCGCTACGTGCTGACCACTTCCTGATGGACTTGTGGTCAAAGGTGTTTCTCTTGCAAATTTTCCAACTACTTTAACAACAGCTTAAAGGAAGAAGCAGTTTGAAGTATTTTTCTTTGGCCCAGATCTGGCAAATTTGGATAGCAATCTAATAAGTACGAGTTAAATAATGTCAGTCCTGTGCTGTGCACACATTATTGGAACTGTTTCTTGTGTCCTAGTGAACTGTAGGAGGTGCTATCAGCTCAAGATCGGGGTTTTAGAAGTTTGGCAACTCATCCCTGAGGCTGAGAACCGATGGCATTGCTTACAGGGTGATGCTTAAAGGTCTGCAGAGAGAGGGAGGAAACAGGTAACCATTAGACAGGGAAGAAGGAGAAAGGAGCCCCCGAAGAGCACCTCATTCTCCAAACCCTCTTCAGGAGTGAGTACCGGTGAAAGTGATAATTCAGCTGGGAAATCGAGCTCAAGCCAGGCTTACTGTGTCATTGCTGGCTCAGTTATAGAGGGCAAGCGTCAAAAAGCAATAGTGGCTGGGGATTCTATGGTGAGGGGAACACCTGCAGCTCCCAGGTGTGAATCCCAGCTTCCTTGGTGCCAGGATCAACAACGTCATAAAACGGCAGTAGCACCACCTACTGGAGGGTTGAAGATCTGAGGGTAATGGTTTCTACCCACAGACTGACATGCTTCAGGTAAAATGGCGGTGGTTGTCCACTCTGTCTGCTTTCCTATTTTTTCAAATCCCTTTTCTCCTTTTTTTTGTTTCTCTTTTATTTTATTGATGTTTTGTTGAAGAGCTCGATCAGGTGAGTCCGACCTGCGCTGTGGCAGACTCGTGGCTGTGGCATCGCGGGCGAGTTTGGGTATTCCTGGCGGTTTCTGTATCGACGAGGTAGTGCTAGCGCCGACTCATGGCTGCTGCAGCTGAGGCGAGTTTATGTTCCAGACGCATCTGCATCCAAAGCAGACTCTTGGAGCCGGTGGCGAGTTTGGGCCCAGTACGAGACTTGGTGGCAGTGGTGGCATCTACATTGGTATCTCCAGTGAGGACTCATAGTGACGAGGGCATCGGTGGAGGTGAGATGGCACTGAAGATCACTTAACAAGAAGGTGTGTAAAAATGGACACTTTTTCTTTATTTCTTCTTTTTTTTGCCTTTATATTCTATGTTTTGGTTTATTTTTCTGTGTTTTGAGGTGGCGCTGGAATATGGGGACACTATAGAATATTTTTTTCACTCCATTTTGTAACAAAATACACACACAAAGAAATAAATCAAATCAAATCAAATTGAGGGATAATGAAGGATAATGTCTCCAATTTTAAGGAGATGGAACGAAATGTTGAACTAAAATCTCAAAGGCTAATAACCTCTTGATTACATTTATAATGCAGCCAGATTTATAATGCAGCCAAAGGACACTAAGGGTGGAACTCTCATCTACAGATAGATAATGGCCCAGGTATATGACCAGAGGACCATCTGTGGCATTGGTAAAAGGAACTGTTCGTTGCTCCAGTGGAAGCCATGTTCAAATAGCTTTCTGATGAATGCAGCATTGTGATGCAGTCCAGATATTAAACATTGACATGACAAGAGCAGCGAAAAATAAGGAACTTGAATCATTGGGGTAGGAAATACATAGCAAAGATCAGAAAGGGAGTAATCTATAGACCCTTAACAACAGTTATACCATTGGAGAGAACTAACAGGCACTCATAACACAGGTAATGCTTGAATCAGGGAGTCAGTGATATCAATGAGACAAAGTTAATTGATTTAAAGTAGTCTGGAGGATGGAGTTGGGGAACACATTCCAAACAGTTTCCCAGAGCTATGTGTCAGTTGGGGAACCACTTGGGGAAGCAGCTATTTTAGATCCTGTTTTGTGTAATGAGATAGGATTAATTACTAATAGTAAGGAATCACTTGGGAAAGAACGATCACATCAAAGAACTTCACTTGATTATGAGAATATGTCAATGTCTGGCACAAGAGGAAGAACTTCAAATTAATTATATAAGTTGGACGGGAAATAAATTGAAAGGTCTGATGGTACATGAGCAATGGCAAAGGTTTAAAAATACATTTCATAATTCCCAACACATCCCCATCCCACTAAGAAATAATAGCGGACGGGAAAAGGAACCATCTGTGATTAACTGAGGAGATGAAGGATCACATTAGGGTTAAAAAAATGCTGAAAGAGTTCCAAATGATTTTGGTAAATGTGAGGGTGGAGAATTTTAAATATGAATGAAGTATGTTCGAAATAATATTAAACAAGAAGAAGGTGACATTAGAGTAGGGATTGGTGCAACTGACCAGCTTGCTAGGCCATTTCAGAGGGCAGTTAAGAGTCAACCACATTGCTGTGGGTCTGGAGTTACATGTAGGCCAGACCAGGTAAGGATGGCAGTTTCCATCCCTTCGGGACATCAGTGAACCAGATGGGATCTTTCAACAATTGACCATGATTTCATTGATATCAGTCGATTCTTAATTTCGGATTTTGTTTTATTTGAATTCAAATTCCACCACCTGCTGTGATGGGTTTCAAACCCGGATTCCTGGAATGTTAGCTGGGTCTCTGGATTAATAGGCGAGTGATAATACCACTAGGCCATCGCCTTCCCAGTAAAATGGTGCAAAATGAAAATACAGATTGTGAGGAAGCTGGAAGCTATATTAAACCCACAGCTGGAAGTAAACCGTGAGGAAATCGGAAGCTTTTCATGTTGCTGGGAATAGCAGAAAATCTGAATACTTTATAAATGGGGAGAAGCTATCCAATGCTTACATTCCGAAGGATATGGTGTCCCTGCACATAAATTTAAAAGGTAAAGACGACAAGCATTTCGAAATGCATCCTGAAAGGGGATTGTTGTTACAAAAGTCAGGAAGCTTTGGTGAGGCCACACCTGTAATAATGTGCTCCTGTACTGAAGATGGGACACATTTGCCTTTCAGGAGCTCAGTGATGGCTCATCACATTGTTCCAGGCACGAGATAACTGTCCTAGCACCGGAGATTGGGTACAATGTACTAGGACTATAAGGGTTTATTCCCAAAACGTTGATTCTCCTTCTCCTTGACCTGCTGTGCTTCTCCAGCACCACACTCTGGACTCTGATCTCCAGCATCTGCAGTCCTCACTTTCTCCTCGGACTATAATCTGCAAAGTTTAGAAGGAGAGGTGATCACATTTAAACAGAGTGAGGAGCTGATCCTCCCAGTCTAGAGTCTCAAACAGAGTCTCGTGATAAGTTGTTGCTGTTGATAAGGAGTCATTCCATTGAGGCCCAAGACGAGGGGAGTATTTCAGCATTTCAGAGACATAAAGCATGGAAACAGACCTTTCGGACTGACCATAATACCAAACTTAAACTAGTAACACCTGCCTGCACTTGGCCCATATTCAAAGAACATATAATAAAGAAAATTCCAGCACAAGAACAGGCCCTTCGGCCGTCCAAGCCTGCACCGATCCAGATCCTCTATCTAAACCTGTCGCCTATTTTCTAAGGGTATCTCTGCTCCCTGCCCATTCATGGATATGTCTATATACATCTGAAATGACACTATGGTGCCCGTCCCTACCACCTCTGCTGGCAACACGTGATCCAGGTGACTGAAGGATCTTTCCATGCATATCTCCCTTAGACATTTCCTCTCTCACCTTGCAATTCCTGTACTTACCAAAACGGTTTTTAAATGTTGTAACTGCATCTGCATCCACCACTTCCTTTGGAAGTCCATTTCGCACAGACGTATAAAAAAGTTGTCCCTCGTGTCTTTTTAAAATCCCTCTCCTCTCCCCTTAAAAAATATGCCCCCTAGTCTTAAAAGCCCCCACACTAGGGTAAATGTACCTGCCATTCATCTTACTGATCCCCTTCATGATTTTACAAACCTCTATAAGGTCACCTTTCTACCTCCTACGCTGCAGTGAAAAAGGTCCCAGCCTCTCCTTATAACTCAAACTCTCCATTCCCGGCAATAATCAGGTAGATCTTTGCTGAACCCTCTCTAGCTTAATAATATCCTTTCTAGAACAGGGTGACCAGAACTGGTCACAATACTCCAAAACAGGCCTCACCAACATCCTGGACATCCTCAATGTAACATCCCAATTCCTCTACTCAAAGGTCTGAGCAATGAAGACTTGCGTGTTAAACTACCTTATCTATATGTGACACTAACTTCAAAGAATTATGCACCTGAATCCTTCGGAGTCTGTCTTCTATAGAACTACCCAAGGCCCTACCCTTAACTGTATAAGTCCTACCCAAAATGCGGGAAATTGCAGTCTTTAAAGAAAGAAGCCATCTGGTGTGTTCTGTGGTAGAACTGGTCCTCCTGGGAGCAGATATGGCGGAGGCGGGGGAATTGGGATAGCAGTTTTGCAGGAGGTAGGGTGGGAGGAGGTGTAATCCAGGTCGCTGTGGGAGTCGGTGGGTTTGTGGAAAATGTCAGTGTTGAGTCGGTCACCATTGATGGAGATGGAGAGGTTCAGGAAGGGGAGGGAGGTGTCAGAGATGGTCCAGGTGAATTGAAGGTCGGGGTGGAATGTGTTGGTGAAGTTGATGAATTGCTCAACCTCCTCGCGGGAGCACGAGGTGGTGGTGATACAGTCATCAATGTAGCGGAGGAAGAGGTGGGGAGTAACAACAGAAGATGGACTGTTCTACGTAGCCAACAAAGAGACAGGCATAGCTGGGGCCATGCGGGTGCTCATGGCTACCCCTTTGGTCTGGAGGAAGTGGGAGGATTTGAAGGAGAAATTGTTAAGGATGAGGACCAGTACCACCTCACACCAGATGGCCTCCTTCTTTAGAGACCGCAATTTCCCTTCCCATGTGGTTGAAGATGCCCTCCAATGCATCTCATCCACATCCCGCACCTCCGCCCTCAGACCCCACCCCTCCAACCGTAACAAGGACAGAACCCCCCTGGTGCTCACCTTCCACCCTACCAACCTCCACATAAACCGCCTCATCCGCCGACATTTCTGCCACCTCCAAAAGGACCTAACCACCAGGGATATATTTCCCTCCCCATCCCTTTCTGCTTTCCACAAAGCCAGTGGCAGGTATCATAGAAGCAGCACTTTATGAAAGGAGGCCATTCAGGTCATCGTGCCTGCACTAGCCCTTTAAATGAGCATCATTACCTCATGCCTAACTCCTGCTTTATCCCCAAACCCTTGAACATTCCTTTTCTGCAAATAACCATCCAATTCCCTTTCAAGTGAACCTGCCTCCCCCACTACATTTCCAGGCAGTGCGTTCCACTCCTTAACTCCTCACTGATTGATGGAGACCTTCTCGTGTCACTTCAGCCCCTTCCGCAAACCAGTTTGAACCCTGTGTACCCTCAGGTTCTTGATCCTTTTCTGAGCTGCTCTGTTTACACTATCCAGCCTTTATCCAATCTCCTCTTTGCCTTCGTATTTCTGAGGAGAACAGCCCTAACATCTTCCATTTGCTCTCATGGCTGCACCTCCTCACTCCTGAAACCACTCCTGGAAGCTGCCCCCACACATCCTCCAAAACGTTCACAACTTTGCTATCAATCCAAAAGATGAGCGGCTCAACTGAATTGGCCATGCTAAAGTGCCCATAGCGTTAGGTGCATTGGTCAGGGGAAATGTAGAGGAATGAGTCTGGTGGGTTATTCTTCGGAGGGTGGGTGTGGACTTGTTAGGCTGAACGGCCTGTTTCCACTCTATAGGAATTCTAATAATGTGGTACCTACATGTTTTTTTAAAAATGTGTTGCTGGAAAAGCGCAGCAGGTCAGGCAGCATCCAAGGAGCAGGAGAATCGACATTTAGGGCATAACTCCTTCTTCAGGAATGAAGAGGGTGTGCCAAGCAGACTAAGATAAAAGGTAGGGAGGAGGGACTTGGGGGAGGGGCGTTGGGAATGCGATAGGTGGAAGGAGGTTAAGGTGAGGGTGATAGTCCAGAGAGGGGGTGGGGGGTGGAGAGGTCGGGAAGAAGATTGCAGGTCAAGAAGGCGATGCTAAGTCCGAGGGTTGGGACTGAGATAAGGTGGGGGGAGGGGAAATGAGGAAGCTGGAGAAATCTGCATTCATCCCTTCTGGTTGGAGGGTTCCTAGGCAGAAGATGAGGCGTTCTTCCTCCAGGCGTCGTGTTGCCATGGTCTGGTGATGGAGGAGGCCAAGGACCTGCATGTCCTTGGAGAAGTGGGAGGGGGAGTTGAAGTGTTGAGCCACGGGGTGGTTGGGTTGGTTAGTCCGGGTGTCCCAGAGGTGTTCTCTGAAACGTTCCACAAGTAGGCGGCCTGTCTCCCCAATATAGAGGAGGCCACATCGGGTGCAGCAGATGCAGTAAATGATGTGTGTGGAGGTGCAGGTGAATTTGTGGCGGATATGGAAGGATCCCTTGGGGCCTTGGAGGGAAGTAAGGGGGGATGTGTGGGCGCAAGTTTTGCATTTCTTGCGGTTGCAGGGGAAGGTGCCGGGAGTGGAGGTTGGGTTGGTGGGGGGTGTGGACCTGACGAGGGAGTCACGGAGGGAGTGGTCTTTTCGGAACGCTGATAGGGGAGGGGAGGGAAACATATCCCTGGTGGTGGGGTCCGTTTGGAGGTGGCAGAAATGACGGCGGATGATACGATGTATATGGAGGTTGGTGGGGTGGTAGGAATGGAAAGGTCTAGGAAGGGGAGGGAGGAGTCTGAGACAGTCCAGGTAAATTTGAGGTCAGGGTGGAGGGTGTTAGTAAAGTGGGTGAACTGTTCAACCTCCTCGTGGGAGCACGAGGCAGCGCTGATACAGTCATCGATGTAGCGGAGGAAAAGGTGGTGCCAGTGTAGCTGCGGATTGGTATTGGAATTGGTCCTCCTGGGAGCAGATGCGGCGAAGGCGAAGGAATTGGGAATATATTGAAGAAGGGCTTATGTCCGAAACGTTGATTCTCCTGTTCCTTGGATGCTGCCTGACCTGATGTGCTTTTCCAGCAACACATTTTTAAACTCTGATCTCCAGCATCTGTAGTCCTCACTATCTCCTCTTTGTACCTACATGTGTACACGATACTCCAGCTTACTCTTGTACTCTATGCCCATAATAAAAAGGCTGACCTGTATGCTTAACTGACTGTTCTCTCCACCTCTCCTGCCAGATTCTGAGAGAGGGATAAACTGAACATAGTTAACCAAGGACGTTAGGGCAAGAATTAAGGTGAAAGAAAAAGCATATAACGAGGCAAAGCTAGTGAATCTGGGAATGGCATGGTAGCTCAGTGGTTAGCACTGCTGCTTCACAGTGGTATGGGCCCAGGTTCAATCCCAGCCTTGGGATGACTCTCTGTGTGGAGTCTGCATGTTCTCCCTGTGTCTGTGTGGGTTTCCTTCCACAGTCCAAAGAGGTGTAGGCTGGATAGATTGGATGTGCTAAATTACCTGTAGTGTATGGGTTAGCTGTGGGAAACACAAGATTATGGGGAGAGGACGGGGGAGGGTAGGTCAGTGAGAGAGGGTTGGTACAAACTTGCTGGGCCAAATGGGCTTTTTCCACATCAAAGGGATTCTATGATTCTAGTTATGATAAAAAGGACATGGCAGAGGAGTTAAACATATATTTTACATTAGTCTTTATGATGGAAGATAGTTCAAGTATTCAAATAATATTGAAAAGATAATGAATGCATTGATTGTAATTTTCCAAAAGTCATCAGATTCTGGAGAAGTACCAGAGGATTGGAAAACTATTAATGTGACGCTCCTGCTGAAAAAGGGAGAGAGGCAAAAAGTAGGTAACTAGAGTTGGATTAGCCTATTGTTGGAAAAGTATTGGAATCAATTATTAATAATATCAGAACATTTGGAAAATCATAATCTAATCGTGCAACATCAGCAGGCTTCATGACAGGGAAATCATTTCTGACCAATTTATTAGAGTGATTTGAGGAAGTCTCAACCAGAGTGGTTAGAGGTGAACCAGTAGATATGCTGCATTTGGTATTTGAGAAGGCATTCAACAAGGTACATTACCAAATGTTGTCATAGGAGCCCACAGTGTTGGAGGTAGAAAATTGGTCTGGATAAAGAATTGGCAAATGGGCAGGAAACAGCAAGTGGGGATAAGGGGTTCTGTTTCACGTTAGTGACCTGTAATAAGTAGGGTTCCACAGGGATCAGCGCTGGCACCATAACTGTTTACAAGATTTATGAATAACTTGGAGGAAAGAAAAGGTACTGTCGCCGGTTTTGGAGCTGGTTGTGAGAGGACTACAGTTTACAGAGAGGTATTGGTAGATTAAGTGAGTGGGCAAAAAGTTGGCAAATGTGGGAATATATGAAGCTGTTCATTTTGAGAGAATGCTACCAATTGGGGCGTACTTGTACATAAACACAGAAATCTAACATACAGGGGCAGCCAGTAATCAGGAAGGCTAATGGAATGTTGGCTCTTATTTCACAGGGGTTGGCGTATAAGAGTAGGGAAGTCTTACTGCAACTGTACAAGGTGCTAGGGAGACCGCAGATTAGAGTACTGTGAGCAGTTTATTTAAGGAGAGATGTTATTTCATTGAGAGGCAGTTCAGAGAAGGTTCACTTGGATGATGCCCGGTATGGAGGGAATGTCTTATGAGCAAGGTTTAACGGGATGGGACTTTACAAACACAAGACATGGTTCATTGAAACATACAGGATGCTTACAGGGTTTGACAGGGTAAATGCTGAGAGGATACTTCCCCTCATGGGAGAGACTCAGACCAGAGGACACAGATTTAAGGCTGAGATGAGGAGGAATTTCTTCTCTCAGGGGAATTGAGTCTTCCTAAATCCTTGCAACAGAGAGCTATCGGGACAAAGTCCTTGTGTATATTGAAGACTGAGATAGATTCGCGATTGGTAGGGGAATCAAGGGTTATGGGGAAAGGGCAAGAAAGAGGATGTGAGCAACCTCAAATCAGCCAATATCCTACTGAATGGCAGAGTAGGCTTGAGGGACCAAACAGCCAACTCCTGGTTATATTTTATATGGTCTATGGCCTAAATATTCCCCCACTGACAGTAAATCGACTAATCCCAAGAACCAGGTCCAGCGATTAACGGTCAACCAACTAAATTGGCTCCTGCTAAGGTGATAAATGTGATTGTCAGTTAACTATCCAATTGATCATGACCAATGTTTCTACAATTGTAGATTACTGCATGGATCTAGGAGAAACTCCAAAATGGTCACAATTTGATAAGTGAAAAATTGCCACAGAAAAGGAATATTCAAAGTACTTTAAAAGGAGGCAATATGAACTAACAAATTGACTTAATGAATTTGATCCAAGGGAGAGGTTACTAGAAAGAAAATGATCTTGTGCAATTTAAATCTGGTACACAACTGTCCAGTAAATAGGAAGAAGAGAATGCTAATAAGATATGAATAGGTAGATTAGGCCACTGTTGGAATATTGTGTGCAATTCTGGTCTCCTTCCTGTTGGAAAGATGTTATGCAACTTGAAAGAGTTCAGAAAAGATTGACAAGGATGTTGCCAGGGTTGGAGGATCTGAGCTACAGGGAGAGGCTGAACAGGCTGGGGCTGTTTTCCCTGGAGCGTCGGAGGCTAAGGGGTGACTTTATAGAGGTTTACAAAATTATGAGGGGCATGGATAGGATAAATAGACAAAGTCTTTTCCCTGGGGTCGGGGAGTCCAGAACTAGAGGGCATAGGTTTAGGGTAAGAGGGAGTAAGATATAAAAGAGAACTAAGGGGCAATTTTTTCACACAGAGGGTGGTACATGTATGGAATGAGCTGCCAGAGGAAATGGTGGAGGCTGGTACAATTGCAACATTTAAGAGGCATTTAGATGGGTATATGAATAGGAAGGGTTTGGAGGGATATGGGCTGGGTGCTGGCAGGTGGGACTAGATTGGGTTGGGATATCTGGTCGGCATGGAAGGGTTGGATCGAAGGGTCTGTTTCCATGCTGTACATCTCTATGACTCTAAACCAAGACCAATTACTTGTAATCCCTGTCAGTGTGGGAGTGAGAGGGCGATTCATTATTCTCGGATAGACACACACACACAAGTCAATCTGGCTTTCAGAGGCATTTGAAGTCACAGCAAGACATACAGGAAACAAAGAATTTCCTGGTGAGTACTTTTCAGAAGGTTTGTGGACCACTTAAAATATTCTTCAGCATTAATTTTGAGGGAGAAAAGCATAGTTCAGAAATCGGACATATCAGACAATGAGAGATGCGAAGCAACATAGCGTGCGTTTCAGCGCAAAAGAATGTACGTGAGGCAACGGGGTAGGAATGATATACTTAATAGGATGTAGGGGAGTGTTGCGGAACAAAGACACCTTGGGATGCAGGTTCATAGTTCCTTGAAAGTAGAGTCGCAGGTGGCTAGGGTAGTGAAGACGGCTTTGGTATGCTTGCCTTTATTGGTCAGTGCATTGAGTATAGGAGTTGGAATGTCATGTTGTGGCCATATAGGACATTGGTCAGACTCTTTGAATACTCCGTTCAATTCTAGTCTCCCTGCTATAAGAAAGATTTTGTTAAACTTGAAAGGATGTAGAAATGATTTACAAGGATGTTGCCAGGGTTGGAAGGTTTGAGCTATAGGGAGAGGCTGAATATGCTGGGGCTGTTTTCCCTGGAGCACAGGTTGAGGGGTGATATTATTTAGGTTTATAAATTCAAGGGCGGTAGGATAGGATGAATAGTAAAGGCCTTTTTCCCAGGGTAGGGAATCCAAAGCTAGAGGGCATAGGTTTAAGGTGAGAGAGGAAAAATTTAAAAGGGACATAAGGGGCAATGTTTTTCACACGGAGGATGGCATGTGTATGGAATGAGCTACCAGAGGAAGTATTGGAGGCTGCTATAATGACAGCATTTAAAAGGCATCTGGATGCGTATTTGAATAGGAAGGGTTTCGAGGGATATGGGCCAAGTGCTGACAAATGGGACTAGATTGGGTTGGGCTATCTGGTCGGCATGGATGGGTTGGATCAAAGGGTCTGTTTCTGTGCCGTACATCTCTATGACTCCAAATAGTATCTTAAAAGGTATGTGCAAGTGATTGAGCAAGGCGTTCGAATTGACTAAAATATGTAGGAAGTCAGGAATGGTACAAGGGCCCTAGATGACCATGTAAGAAGTGATTCCATAAGACCATAAGGCATTGGAGCAGAAATAAGATCATTCAGCCCATCAAGTCTGCTTTGCCATTCAATCATGGCTGATAAGTTTGTCAAACCTATTGTCCCGCTAACCCTTGATACTCAACCTATCTCAGTCTTAAATATACTCAATGACCTGGTCTCCACAGCCTTCTACCGTAATGAATTCCATAGATTCACCACTCACTGGCCAAAGAGGTTTCTCCTTATCTCTGATCTGAAAGGACTTCCCTTTACTCTAAGGCTTTGCCCTTGTGTCCTACTGTCTTCTACCAATGGAGACATCTTCCCAACATCTACTCTGTCCAGGTCATTCACTATTCTGTAAGTTTCAATTAGATCGCCCTCATCCTTCTGCACTCCACGTAGGCACAGAGTCCTCAAACACTGCTCATCTACTAAGCTTTTCTTTCCTGGGATAATTCCAGTGAACCTCCACCAAACACGCTCCAAGGCCAGTACATCTTTCCAGAGATGTGGGGCCCACAACTGCCAAAACTGCCATCATTGCATTTGCCTTCCTAAAACTACTGACTCAACCTGCAAGTTTATCTTAAGAGAATCCTGGACTAGAACTCCCAAGTCAATTTGCACTTCAGACTTCTGAATTTTCTCATTTCAAAAGTAGTCCATGCCTCTATTCTTCCTACCAAAGTACATGACCTCACACTTTCCCATGTTGTACTCCATCTACCACTTCTTCGCCCACTCTCCTAACCTGTCCAAATCCTTCTGCAGTCTCCCTGCCTCCTCAATACTACCTGTCCATCTGCCTAACTTTGTACTATCTGCAAACTTAACCAGAATTCCCTCAGTTTCTAGATTAGGATCGTTAATGTATAAAGTGAAATGCTGTGGTCCCAACACTGAGCCTTACGGAACACCACTTGTCTCTGGCTGCCATCCTGAGAAGGACCCTTTTATCCCCACTCTCTGCTTTCTGCCAGACAGCCACGCTTCTATCCATGCTGGCACATTGCCTCTAACACCAGGGGGCCTCATCTTACTCAGTAGCCTCCCGTGTGGCGCCTTGTCAAAGTCCGAACATTTCCTTGGTCTAACTTACTTGATACTTCTTCAAAGAATCCTAGATGCGTGAGGCATGACATCCTCTTGATGAAACCTTTGCTCTATTTTACCATACACTTCCAAGTATTCGGAAATTTCATCTTTCACAATGGATTCCAGGATCTTACCCATGACTGAGGTTAGGCTAATTGGTTTGTAATTTTCCATCTTTTACCTTACCCCCTTTTTAAATGGAGGTGTCAGGTTAGCACTTTTCCAGTTCTCTGGGTCCCTTCCCGACTCTAGCGATTCGTGAATGATCACCACTAATGCCTCCAGTACCCCTTCAGCTATCTCCCTTAGAACACTGGGGCATAGTCCATCTGGTCCAGATGGTTTATCCACCTTCAGGCCATTCAGTTTTACTAGCATCTTCTCCTCGGTGGTGGCCACCATACTCAGCTCTGCCCCCTCACAGTCTTGAATTTTTGGGATATTACTCATGTCTTTCACCGTGAACACTAACAAAGTAATTATTCAGTTCCTCAGCCATTCCCTTGTTCCCCATTACTATCTCTCCAGTGTCTCTGCCCAGCAGCCCAATATCCACTTTTGCCTCTCTTTTGCTCTCTATATTGTGATGGTGCTGCTTCTTTAACAAAGTTATGTTCTTGGCATTTTTTTTCAAGCGGTCACGAAAGCAACGATTCCTTAAAGTCTGGCTTGGATGGGTTTTTGGGCCAATTAGATTATAGCTAACAGATACTGCCTCAGGCCAAAGGCTGTCAAGGTTTAAAAAGAAAAGTTATACAACGAAAGGGGAGAGGGCCAGTTCTCCCAGCTCAGCGTTTCTCTGGTTTAGTTTGGTTCTTTTAGCAGCCTGGCTGTTCATTGAAAACAGGCAGTGAGGCTGCTGGTCCAAGAAACAGCTACACAAAAGAAGATGTTCCATGCTAACATCTCCCTTTCTAAGACCCTGTAGTATTTGATTTTACCTTCTTTTGCCAAGGGGCGTTTGTGGGGATTGTTGCAGGAATTTGGAACAGCCGCGGTAAATTGGTATAATCTGTTGGGTTTTCGAATAGATTAAGTTTTCTTTTGTTTGGTAATCTTGTAAATAAATTCTGTTTTGTGTAAAACTAATTGGTTTGACCAGCTGGGATATCCACTTACACCTGCTTAAAACATCATGCAAAGTTAGGGTCCAGGCTACTTTCTTGACATAACAATATATCGAAATAAACTTTTCGCCTTCCATTAAATTACTGGCTAGCTTACCTTTATTATTTAACCTTCTCTCCCCTGTTTTTTGTTCGTCTTTGTAAGCTTCTCAATTCCCCCTGGTTTCCCACTGCCCTTCGCCACATTATATGCTTTCTCTTTTGCTTTTGTGCTATCCTTGACTTCCCTAGTCAGCCGTGGTTGCCTCATCCTCCCTGCACCATGCTTCTTTTCCCTCGGGATGAATCTCTGCTGCGTTTCTTGAATTACTCCCCGAAACTGCTGCCATTGCTGTTCCACTGTCTTCCCTGCTGGGCTCCTCTCCCAGTCAATACTACCCAGCTCTCCCCAATGTCTCTAATTGTCTTTAGACAGCTGTAAAACCGTTACCTCTGATTCTATCTTCTCCCTCTCAAATTGCAGAGTAAACTCAATCATATTAAAATCACTGCCTCCTTAGGGTTCCTTCACCTTATCAAGTCTGCTTCATTGCACAATACTAAATCCAGCGTTGCCTGTTTCCTG
The DNA here is from genome assembly GCF_047496795.1 of Chiloscyllium punctatum. NCBI lineage: Eukaryota > Metazoa > Chordata > Chondrichthyes > Orectolobiformes > Hemiscylliidae > Chiloscyllium > Chiloscyllium punctatum. The sequence goes on along the minus strand of NC_092768.1, from coordinate 44,570,618 downwards.
GTGGACATCACTACAAGCTGCTCCGAAAGGCCATCTCGTAGACATTCCACAAATTCTTTTACTTGTAATCCACTACCAACCTAATCTTCCCAGTCCACCCACATATTGAAATTCCTCCATGATCACTGTAACTTTGCCTTTCCTAACTCCTGGTGTTTCTTGTGCCCCAGCTCCTGACTACTGTTTGGAGGCCTGTACATAACTCCAACTATGGTTTTTCTCCCCCCTTTTAATTAACATTTTTCTAATCTAGCTGTTCAGAGGTGTTATTATACACCTCTGGAGAAGGTAGAACTTGAACCAGAGTCTCCCAGTCTAGGGCTAGGGGCACTACCACTATGCCACAAAAGGAGCAGATTGCCATGTGAAATTTTGTTATGACTAGAATTTAGAACCCCCCAGTGTGGGAACAGACCATTTGGCCGAACAAGTCCACACTGACTCCCAAAGAACATCCCATCCAGACTCCTGTCTCTCCCCTATCTCTGTAACCCTGCATTCCCCACGGCTAATCAATCTAACTTAGACATCCCTGGTCACTACAGGCAATTTCAGTCCACCGAACCTGGACATCGTTAACTGTGGGAGCAAACCAAAGTACCTGGACGAAACCCACACAGACAAAGGGAGCATGTGCAAACTCCTTACTGTATAGGCAACTTACTAACACTGGAATGGAACCCAAGTCCCTGGTTTTTACCTCAGCAGTGCTAACTACTGAGTCACCATGCCACCCCCAGTTATGAAATATCAGAGATCTAGCTTAAGGGCATGCAAGACTGGGTATTAAACACTCCTGTGCGCATGGTGTTCAGAAAAGATGGAGAAAGAAAGTATGAGGGGTGACATTATAGGTTCATGAGTGCATTACAGAGCTAGAGTAAGATGTTTCAAAAGATCCAAGCCGAGAATCAAAAAAAAAAGCTGCAACTTCTGGTGACTGCTTTGCTGAACACCTCCAGCTCCTAATCTTCCCACAGCCAGTCATTTTAACACAGCATCCTGCTCACATGCACACTTGTGTGTGCCCTCAGCACAATGCACTGTGCCAGTGAATCACAGTGCAAACTGGAGGAACAACATCTTATCTTCAGACTAAGCATTTTATCTCCTTCTCGACTTCAACACCTTCAAATTATGAACCAACTCAAATTTTGTCCTTTTTTAAAGCTTTGTTACATTCTCAAACTCTATATGGGACTGTTCCTTCCATTCTGGAAGTCAGACACAGCACTGTTCTACTATGCTTATATTCCAATCACTTAATTGCACAATCAACATCCTTTCACTCTCAGTCCTCCAATCCTAGCCCCCACCCTCCTACCATTGCATAAATGCTGCTCCTTCCACACTTTAGCTCTGATGAAGATGCACTTAGACTCAAAACGTTACATTTTTAGCTCTCACCATTGCTGCTGCCCGCGTCATTAAAAAGTGTGGTACTGAAAAAGCACAGGTCAGGCAGTATCCGCAGAGCAGAAGAGCTGATGTTTTGAGCATAAGTAAAGTGAAGGGGGATGAGGGATTAATAGGGGGCGGGGGTGGGAGAGGGAGAGGAGAAGAGAAATGGTGCTACAGGGAAGGTAGGTGGGAGATAATTGTGAGAGACTGGTGAGAATGAAGATGGACAGGTGAAGAAGGTAGTACCAAGCTGGAAGCTTGGATCTGGAATGAGGTGTTTATTTTATGGGGGGGGCAGCACGTTGGAAGGTGGAGGAGATTTGGAGTCAATGTTGATGAAGTGTAGTTATAGGGGCCCAAGGCAGATGATGAGGCATTCTTCCTCCAGTTGGGTGGCTTGGACTTGACTGCAGAAGTGGCGCAAGATTTACATGCCCTTAGGGGAGGGGTGTAGGTGAAGGGAATTAAAGTGGTTGGCTACAGAATAGTGGGGTTGTTTGGTGCACGCATGCCACAGATGTTATGTGGAACAGTCCATGATTTGGCACTGTCTCCCCAACACAAGGAAAACAATAGGAGCAATGGATGCAGTCAATGAGGTGGGAGGATGCACAGAATAATTTCTGCTGGATTTGAAATGATCCTTTAGAGTCTTGAATGTAAGTGTGGGGAGGTGGCAGGGAGGGGAGAGAAGAGGTGTGGACACAGGTTTTGCACCTCGCAAATGCATTGCTCTGCATGGTCTATACATAACCAGGTGTAAAGGATGTAGAACTACAAATCTGTAAAATAAAAAGAGGAGCCAACATTTTAATAATAATGAGACTGCAATTACTTCAAGTATAGACAGGGGTAGTCAATATACAAGGCAGTGTCATTTGATTGCATGTAGGAGAACTTCCTAAAGCAGTATCCCTTCCAGTCCAACAAGAAAGTGGACCAAGTGTTGGGAGGGAACCATTGCCAAGAGGAGACAAGAGATGGTCATGTTTTAAGAGTTCAGGATGATGGTGGAGAATGACATGCAACAAACCAGACTAAGGGGGGGGGGGGAAAAAAAAAGAATCAATTGATGAAAGAATAGACTTCAATAGGCTAAGAACTAAGCTTTGCAGATTGACTAGAACAAGAGGCTGGCAAGAAAATCAGTAATAACGGGTTACCTTACAAAAATCAGTTTGGGTGCAGTCAAAAGAATATTTCGTCAAATCGGAAATGTAGAACAAGTAAAACCAGAGGTCCTTGGATTACAAACGAGAGGAACTAAGATGAGGAGAAAGCGTCTTGATATTTTTTCAAGCAAAAGTGGGTGAGGTCCTTAATGAATACTTCACATTGGTATTCACAAAAGGAAGACAAGATTAGGGAGACGTATGTTGATATTCTAGGGTCTGCCAGTATTGAGGCGGTAGTGGAGGTCCTGAAAAACTAAGCTTGGTGAGTCCCCAGCACCTGATGGGACCTACCCCAGGATATTGGAGGCGGCAAGGGAGGAGATTGCTGGGGCCTTGATAGAGATCTCTGAATCCTGTTTAACCACAGGGGAGGTCTCAGAAGACTTAAGAACAGCCAACATTATTCCTTTAAGGAAAGCAACAGTGATAATCCAAGAAATTATTGGCTCAGTGAACCTTAAGTCAGTGGTGGGGAGATTATTGGGGGAAAGTCATGGGGACAGGATTTACTTGCATGTGGAAAAAACAGACTTCTTAGCAGGCTTTGTGCTAGAGTCTTGTCTCAAATTTGAATTTTTTTTGGAGGAAGTGAAGATTGATGAGGGTAGAGATAAAAACTGGAAGAACGTGGGTTTGTAAATCGAACAGTTGGACAAAGGAGTTGATAATGATCCGGCTAAGAATGTGAATACCTGTTGTTGTTAGCCACTAACTCTCCAACAAGTAGCATGTAATAGCAGACTGTGATAACAAGGCCTGGTCTGTGGGGTAGGGGACAAGGACATGGAGGAAGTTTAGACCCTAAAATTATTGAACTGGAGTTTGGATGCAGGTTTGCTTGCTGAGCTGAAAGGTTCATCTCCATTGAACTTGATATTGAGTAGAGAGCTGCAGGGTCCCCAAGCAGATAAGATGTTGTTCTTCCAGCTTATGCCGAGCTACGCTGGAACACTGCAGCAAGCCGGGGATCTTGGCCAGGGAGCAGGGTGGCATGTTAAAGTGGCAGACAATGGGACGCTTGGGTTTTTTTTGGGGGGTGGGGGACGGCAGACTGTAGATGTTCTGCAGTCACCCAGAGGGGACCACATTGTTAGCAGCAAATACAGTAGACTAGATTGTGAGAAATGCAGGTAAAGCACTGCTTCACCTACCAGCTATGTTTCGGCCCTTGGATACTGGGGTGGTGAATGGACAGGTGTTACACACTCAGCAGGAAGTGACATGGGGCTGTTTTGGGGGGCGGAAAACAAGTTGTTTTCACAAGAGCATTACACATTCAGGGGCAACCTACTACAAATAGTTAAAAATTATGAGGCATAGAGAGAGTAAATCAATGAGCCTAGGGATATAGATTTACGGTAAGGGAAAGATTCAAGGAATGAGAAGCAAGTTTGAGTGATAGCTAGCTAGAACATGTTGGTAGGAACAGATACATTTAAGAGGCATTTAGACATGAACATGCAGGGAAGGGCCATAAAGCCCACGTTCAGACAAATGAGAGGAGATTAGTTTAAAAATGGCTTCACGGTTGGCACATTGTTGGGGGTGGGGGTGTTGGAAGGGCCTGATCCTGTGCTGCACTGTTCTATGATTGGGCAGAAATGTCAGATAAATGCTGGTATTAAGTGAGATACCTCCAGAGAAGCTGAAGAATGACACTGGAAATTGCAGGGACAGCGACCACAATTTCTCAAGTCTTCCCTAGACTTGGTGGAACAGAGCCAGAAGGCTGAAAAATCAAACATCATGGCCTTAAAAAGTCCAACAATTACAAGCCAATTTAAACAAGAGGTCATTCAGAAGCTTAAGACAACGATTCAGGGTAGAATTAGTGAAACAGACATTATCTTGTTTAACTAACTTGTTGGCTTTTCAGGGTAACAAAGGCTTGATGAGGGCAACACTTTTCATGCAATACATGTGAACTTTCAGGTTTTTGATAGTATCACAACATACTTGAAAAAGTTAGGAGGAACTTCTGTGGATAGTGAGGGGTGTGAAATTCTTCTATTGGAGGCTGGATCAGGGAGAATGTTAAAGGCCAGTGTCTCAAGCCTTAAATCAAGGGAATCAAGAGTTGGGGATAAAGGCAAGAATCAAGTTGATGATTATCAGACATGGAATAGCAGAATTGACTCAATGTGCCAAATTACCTACTTCTATATTTTATAGTTTTAACATTTCACATTTCAGCCTCCCACTCAACAGTGCAGATCCAGATTATTAACTCTACATTTCTGACAGGCCCCAAAAAATTTGTTCAACAAATTTGTTTTAAAGAACACTTTTACTGTACAGGTTTGAGAACTGAAGGTTTAACAAATACACATCGTCACATACAAGTTGTTAACTGCTACATGAGGTCCAATTCTACAAGTAACAAAAAAACGGAGGAACGGACTGTAGAAAAAAACTTTACAGATTAAGATAAAAAATAAAATCACCTTTACATTAAGAAACATGCGTCTCAATTGTGCATCTTCGTATATACAATACTTGTTAAAATCTCACTCTACACTCTCTTGTGACCTGCATCAACAGGCACATTGGTTCAGTCTTTACAATATAAAACATAATTATTTTGTAACAAAATAAATAAAACACCAGGTAACTGGATGAAAAAAAAAGATTAAATTCAGCTGTCAGCTTTTCCTGTAACCTCTGCAGTAATGAAGACTACAACTAAACTGTACACATTTAAAAACAATCCGTTGCTCCAAGCCAAGTCGTACAACTGAATGAGACAGGGCACCAAGTGAAGGATAATCTTAGACTATCCAATCAGCCTAGTCCAAACCAAAAAAAGGGAGGGGAAATAAGGTAGGCACATCAAGCAATTGCTTACAGACTGTGCACTGACCAACACTACCATGGTTAAAGCATTACTGCTCTGCATTCAAGTATTGGATGTATCAGAAAAATAAAGCATTGGGCAGCAGTCAGCATATCTGCTCATGTTCAGCCAGATTAATGCCTTTTCAAAATGCTTCTCAAATTGCCATGCTAACTAGGATCAGTAAACTCAGCAAGAGGAGCCAGTGGCCTCTGGATAGTGGCTGAACAGTGAAGTTGGAGCACAATCCTAATGAACCATCTTCAAGATGTAACTAAACAAAAATTGTAAAGGAAAGTAGTATTTCCACTGAACATTGCTATTTAACTTGGGTTTCAGAGTGACAGTTCAGAGACCAACAGCTTAAAATGCTTTCAAACTGGGTAAAATAAAATCTTCCAAAACAAAAGTAAGACTGCTTACTGCAACTCTACACATGGGATCAAAGCTGCTCATCCCTCTACAAATATCACATTGGATCCTGCACATGATTTTATGCAACAAAAGAGGAGGGTGCTGAGTTTAGAGGCCGACGTCGCTCTTCTTTCCTGACTTTTTGAGTTGCCTTCCATTACTGAGAACCAGAAAGAACCAATCCTCAGCCTCGAATACCCCTTGGCCCTGGTCTGGCCTTGCACACGGCGTTTTTGGGACAGACGAGTTAAGAGATCTAGCTGATATGTAAGGGAGTGGTGCAATCCTCTACCATGTCTGTCCTTGCGATGCATCGCTTGTGTAGTTTTTTTTTAAAATATAAAAACCAAATCACATCAAACCATGTACACTGCAGTCAGTAATGGCGGGCTATGGGGACAGGCCATCTCCCAACAGTCTGGTTCATACTTCGTCCGACCCCGCAGATTAGTTCGAACCAATCCTACACCAATTTCCCCCCGCCAGGAACCTGCCAATGCTTTTGCCAATTCTAACCAGAGTCAGAATCACTGGTGTCTGATGAACTTGATCCACTGGAAGTGCTACTAGTGTCAGATCCTGAAGAACTGCTGCTGCTGGCGCTGAGGCGTGAAGGGCCTACTGGCTGAACTGGATCTGGCTTCTCAGTTGCTGCAGGAAGAGGGGAAAATGTTAGTACAGCTATGGATTTGCACTCACTTATTTAAATCCCTTGAACTGCATAAATTAAAAGTTTATTCTGCATTATTGTGCTCTTCCCAAGACCATCCCCACCAATCTGCATCAATTTACAGCACACTCATTCCTCCCCAAGACAATCTTCTTGACCAGTTAGTTTCTTGCTCCCACCCAAAAAGTAGGTACAAGATTACTTGAGAGTATTTTCATGTTTGGTTCAGGTCAATTTAAACCAGATCAATCTTAGAAGGGACTATGCCCACTGCAGCCTGCTCTTCACCTGGCAGTTAACCCCACATTGTGGATCATGGGAGTTTACAGACCAGACAAATTCAAAAAAAAAAAATCCATCAAAAGAAACAAGATCTAGTGTATAATCAAGACAAAATCTAACCAAAGCTCAAACATCCCAGCATTAACTTCTCCCGGATGCATTTCATGAGAAATTGCTGACAGACATTCGCTAGTGAACAATACCTTTCTTAGGAGGTTTTTTACTAGGATTCAGTTGTCCGCTCACATCCTGCAGCCTTTTTTCTAACTCTTTCTTCTTCTCCAGAGCTAATTCTTCCTTGGTCTTCCCTGCTTGTTTCTTGGCTGGGAGAACAACAGAAACGGCAAATAAAGTTATTTTGCTAAACAATCAACAGATTGGATGCTAAGACGACAAAATCAAAACAGTGACATTGAGTTTAATGTTTTAGAATTAGTGCCTTTAGAACCACAGCTCAAAATTATTTCACACAACTGGCCCATACACTAACTAGGGTCCACCAACAGCTCCCATCCAATGCTGTCACCCAGGTACTTAAATGAACTTAGTTGCTGTAATTCTACAGCTGCTTCTAAAATAGGTGTTGAGGCCATTGCTGCAAATGGTTAAATACAAGCAGATGTTCTTGTGAAACAATACCATTGAAATCAATAAACAGTTTTAACTGTCAGATTTCCAAGGGTTTTTTTCTTGAGAAAAATGTGGACATTGACATCTGGCTAGGCCAGCATTCAATTGGCTCGGGGAAGATGATATCAAACACTATTCTTGAGCCTGTATAGCCTTTTAGGTGTCGGAATGGGCAACACTTAAGGAACGCCGGAATTTTGATTAAATGAATATTGATATGGTTCCAGTTTGGATGACATGGTTTCGAATCAATGTGCAGTTGGTGTTCCCGTGCATCTTTTGTCACTGCCCTTCTGTGGAGTAGAGGTTGCTGGTTTTGAAGTTGCTATGAAGAAAGGAACACCAGGAACTGCTGCAGATGATACACACTGCTGCCACTGCCACATTTAATGGTGAACAAGGTGCCAATCAACTGGGCTTTGACCTGGCTGAAGTCAAGTCCTAAAGTGTTGCAGCAGTATCCAAAGCTAATGGATGTTATTCATTCGCAGCAACTTGTGCCTTATGATGGAGGACAAGTATTGGGGAGTTGAGGTGAGTTACTCACTGCAGAATATCAACCCCTTTGCAGGTCCAGTTCAGATTCTGGGTAACAATAGCTGCCAAAGTACAGGCAGAATGTCAAAGGAGCGATGGTTAGATTCTGATTGAGATGGTCACTACAATCGCCATTTGTCATTTAACAACCCAAGCCTGACTTGCTGCAAATGGACGTGGACTGTTTCAGTGTAAGGATTACAAACAGTATCAAACATTGTTTGGTGATGATTGCACAAATGGAGAATGATTGAAGCAGCTATCAGTCGGCTCTAGAACAACACTAAAGAACTCCTGCAGTGATGTCCTTGAACTGACATGATTGACTGCCAGTCGTAACAGTTTTCCTTTCTTCCAAAGAACCCAGAGTCTCCGCCTCCTGCCTAAAAACCATTTCCATCGATTCCAACTACAAAATGGATCATTGGTGACACAGACAAATACTGCATTGCTGTGAAAAGCAGTCACTCTCATCTAATCGAGTGCAGGCACTTTGTCCTTATTTGAACAACGGCTAAAATGAGATCAAATGCTGTGTGGCCCTGAGAAAATAGAATTGAGTGAGAGTGATTGTATTATTTCTTAGCAACTGCTGCTATTTTGGATTTAGAGAATATGTAGCTAGGGCATACCAAAAACACTTACCACTGTCAATTAGGTGCTGGGATTACACTGGAACAGCTCGCCTCATTTTTGTATAGGCCTTCAGTATTATTGTTGCAGTAATGTCAAGGCCTAAAATCTTTCATGTGGAGGGACTTAGCACTTCCTTGATATTAGCAACGGTGAAAGACACTGTTTGGAGACTAGAATCTCTGCTCTTTAGTGCTTCAGTAGAAGATAGTACTTTGGCTAAAGATGGTTGCAAATGCTTTTTTAGCAGATATATCCTGGGCTCACCCATTGTCGAAGGAGGAGTATTTATAGAGCTTAAAGTTCGACTAGACAGAAATTTCCCTTGTGGGCCCAAACATTAAAACTGCAGTCAACCCTTACCAGCTGTGTTGACAGTCCTACAATTCAAAACTAGGGTATTAGGTCAGGGTCTCATTAAACGCTGGTCATTTACACCAGTTTCCATCTAAAAATTCCTGTGCACAGGTTAGTCTGCGCAATGTGGCTGTCTGCAGAAAACCCACTCTCCTCCTCTATAGTAAAAGAGGTTACGACCATCCAAATCTCTGGTCCCAAATTGTAAACAGAAAGCAAGTAGCTCAGGAGAACAAACTGTTTCATCTTCATGGTTGAAATGTTTGACTATACAGAAGTTTTGTATAACCAAGTGCCCAGAATACCAGCACAGCTTACAGGTGCCCATATTATACTTACAGTAAGGCTTGCGAGGTTTCTTCCGTAAACAGGACATAACATAGCGTTCAAGCTCTCGAAGAGTGGATGGCTTTAGCGTTTCAAAGTCTATCTCAATCTCGTCAGGGTTGGAGTCTCGAAGTGATGGCTCTCGAGATTGGATGATGTGTACTACACGGCCTAGCTTGTCACCAGGCAGTTTATTAATGTCCAAGCTCAACTGCCGCTTTTCATCGTATGTCATGGGCCGACAATTATCTTCTTCTTCTGAATCATAGCCAGGAGGTGGTGGTGGTGGTGGTGGTGGGGGTGGGGGTTGTTTTACCTTCTTGGGCTGCCTATGAACGGTTAGTAAAATATAATTGTAAAAACAATAGCATTAAAATTAACCAAGCTCTATGCTGAAATAATAGAAAATTAATTACTGGTCTTTTATCTATAAAGCAGTCTCTAGAAAGAGCTATCCATAATAATGCAGTTACTGTTATCAGACATTTTGGCTTGAACTACAGCACAGAGTACCCCTCAATCTGATGGCAAAGAACGTGTAGTTATCATTAAGCCAGTAGGTGAATGCTATTTTTCATTAGCTGTGTGCTTGACTAGTGTCTCAAAAGCAATGCACTTTGCATGAAGTTCAGACACAGATTGAACAATTCCAGAGCATTTACAACTGTTGCTTTACATTCCCCAATCCAAATTTGTAATGTACTCTACTTTAGCAGAGCTTCGAAATATTGAGGGAAGATTAAACAAAACCACTACACGGGGCATCTAGGTCAGTATGCGTGCACTTACTTATTGTTACTCCCTGAACTGCTGCCTCCAGATGCTTTCTTGGACTGTTTCTTCGGTGCGGCTTTTGATTTGGATGATTTGGACATTTTTTCATCCTCGTCTTTCACTTTGTGCTTATCTTTCCTTTTCTTTTTGTCCTTCTTCTCTTTCTTGTCCCGCTTTTTCTTTGGTTTGGACATAGGAGCCTGTGAGAGGGCAGCTAACTGCTCGTGGACAGCCCTTAACTGTTAAAAAAAATGAAACACACTATTAGAACATTGTCAATAACATTAACAAGACACTCATTGCATTTGCAAAAACCTCATGGCATACACTTCACTATAATTACCACCGATGGATCTATACAGGTTTTGTTGTAAATGTATTAATGACAGAACAGTTGCTCTTTAATACTGAGGAGTTAGTACTCTGTACATTTCTTGGCAAGAATGGAGCCATAACTCACGGGAACGAGAAGGACTTACAAAACATTAACTCCCTGAAACCAAATCTTTATTTTAGTTTATTATAGTTCAATATTGAGAGAGAGAGAACATGCATCTTTCAAGTTTCACCTTTGCAGCTTAGTGCTTATCCTTTTAGTTAACAGAGCACCCAAGTAGTAATGAGCAACGTGGTAAAGAGCACCTAACCTACCTTGCATCTCACAGTAGAAAGATCTTTAAATATTGGTTAATTTCAGGGTTACTACCATTTCTGATTACCTGCTCCTGCAGTTCAGCCAGACGATTAGCTCGCTCTTCTTCTGAATCATCAGAAGTCTCTGTGTCAGAAGAGCTCTCACTGCTGCTGTTACTAGAAGAATCAGATGATGATTTGGACACAACAGGAGGAAGTGGAGTGGGTGCAGGTGGAGGTGCAAATTCTATAGGCTCATCTGGCATCTTGGCAAAACGGAATTCAAAGACATCCTGAAACAATTTAAAAAAAGGTTAAGGGAACAAATTTCAGGGTACAGCTAATCTGGAATAAGCAACTACACCTAAGTAAGGACATTTTATTCTTATGGTGAATACACAGCTCTAAAGATATCATGTACAGGAGGGTACAGATATTTCCTTAAAATAGTACACAGAAGGACTTAATTTAGTGTCCAGAGGAAAGATAAGCTACATCAGAAAATTGTTTATTTTGAAGTATGGAGTACCACAACCCCTTGCGAAGGGAGAGGTACAAGATTTAAAAGTCACAGCTCACATTCAGATTAGTTAATTAGATCTCATTTAGATTCAAACTGCAATAATTAAGAAATAAATAAACAAACAAACATATTTAAAGCCATTGCAACTATTCAGCTAGTCTAAAAATGTATGGAATCATTAGCCTTTACAACAAAAAGGTTTAAAAAGTTTGGAGAACTCCGCTCCACTTTGTTCGTTAAACAAAGTTGGCCTCTCAAAAGTACTAAACTGAAATTACCTGCAGTTTCCTGGCCATGGCAACCACATCATGGTCTGGTGGGTTATACTTGTAACAATTCGAGAACATTAACCTGACATCAGCTGCAAATTCTTGTGCATCCTGATATTCTCGTTCATCCATCTTTCTCTGAAGTGGGTGGGTGGGTGGGGGAGAGAAAAAAAACCAGATCATTTAACAAACTGCACCATAATTAGAAGGGTGCAGTTCTTAGTGAATGGCCCATCAAAAACAAACTAGGATTTTTCATATTTCCCATTGATCCTAAACACTTTCAAAACTGGACATGCTCTTAACAGAAGATGCATTAACACTCCAAAAGGCAAGTTGCTTATGCTGCCAATTCACTGGGCTGTTTCAAAAAGATAACAAAAAAAAAAGCTAAAACATCAAATAGAGTGCCTAGCTATGTAGGAAATATACTAACATGCAGAGGACACATTCCACATCTTCCCGTAATTAGCTTCATTTGCTGGGAATACAACTTTAGACAGTAAGTGAATTTTAGTGACAGGATGCTCAACATCCTTAATTAACCAGATTTCACAGAAAAACCCAAAAGTGTTAGAAGCAACCAATTTAACTACTGAGGATCTTGTGACCATTAGAAGTGAAACAGACTTTACTCCAATAGCGGTAGAACAGAGACAAAATCCTGTCAGCTACATCACTCGCCATCAACATCAATAAGTGAAATGACCTCAAAACATGCAAACAAACACCAAATGCAATTCAAGGTGCAGCAACCGCCCAGAACCAGACAGGAAGCACCCCACCCCCAGAAGACTCGGGAGCATGAAATAACACTGGACACTGGGAATAAAGAAAGCGCTGAGCTAACACAAGCCAATCTTTTGCATGGTTTCAAACCAGAAACTGTGCAGTTTGTTGTTTCACACTAGAAAACAGTTTTACATATCTAAAGGCAATTCAAATGTGTTCAACCACCTTAGTTCAATTTACAAGTGTCTAAAAGTTCACTAGTTTGTGGATTTTGAAAACAATGCAATAGTTTAATCAGAGCTCCAAGAATATATTACCACCCACAGATATGATTTATCGCAAATTGGATTAGAATTCTGAGTCTTGTGACTGAAGTTAATGTTCATTCAGTTTGGGGGAATACCGCAAATATCCAAAAGCAGTAAATGATCTGAATAAAGACTTTAAATGTTTCACTGTATCTGTCCAAGTCACCAAAAATGCTTAAAGCAAATAAGTGTGCACACTCCCTCACCCTAAATCAATTTAGACATTACTATTTCTCATCTCCATATTTACTGAGGCTGCTGTGGGAGGAGTTCAGTGGTATATGGTACAGTGAAACCTGCATTTAGCAGTCACCTTTAAGACTGAAGGAAAAAGACAAACAGCATTTAAATCTTGAGCAGTTATCAGAGCTCAACCCAGCCAGTGGAAAACTGACTACTTTGGAGTCAGTGATTAAGCGTTGATTAATCCAGGTGCAAGTTCCATTCACTTAAAACTGCTAGTTTCGTTTTTTTTAAAAAACAAGCAGCAAATGTAACCTCACAGCAGGCAGCTGTTTACTCCAGAAGCTAGACATTTAATTCAATGAGCAAAGCCTTTGGCTGGGAAAGAGCACCATGAAGACAGGAGTCAGTTTAACGTACAGGTTTCACTGTATCCAGGTACAAACGGTATGGCGTTAAGACAATGTGCTGCTTGGATGCGACATACTTTGATAGTGCTCAGATCCATCGGATGCTTGATTATGTCATGGTAGTCATGAAGCCCAAGAGCTTTGGCGTCCACTGGTTTATAAAAGGGCCAGGCATATGCTGCATGCTTCTTTGACAGCAGCTCTTTCAAGATACCATTACAGTACTTCAGCTGTTCACTTAATTTGCCTTTCTTTGAACTCTGGTGTTGCTGAGAGTCTGGCAAGTCTTTTTTTGGTGGTTTGATGGGTCTGCCACTTTCCCGTCTGACTGGAATCTTTGCAGCCTTGCTTTCTGCTACTGATGGGGATGATTCTCCACTTGTCGTGACAACAGAAGTGGTTGGGGTTGTTGTATCTGCTTTCCTCTTTACTCCCTTCTTCTGTAAAAGGAAAAAAAGACCATTACTACAATCATGTCATCAACTCCCACGATCCCAACAGGAAGGCAACTTACCATCCAACTGCTGATTTTACTTCAAGCTGGACACTAAACATGAAAATAAAAGCAGTTACATCAACTTATCCTGGGATCTTAAGTACCAGTTTGTAACGATTCATCTGCAGTTTTCAAAGTTCATCCTGTTGGGCAATGTTTCAAAACATCACATACTTTAGTGATTCTCACACTAGCATAGTTTCAAGGATGTTATGAGCCCTGAACACACTTCACAGGATTTCTATTACATTACTAAGCCTTATACCACCTTAAAACTGGGTAAATTAGCTCAATTGGCTAGAGGGTTTGATTGTGGCACCAAATGGTGCCAACTTATTGGTTTCAATTTCCACACTGGTTGGGGATACCGTGAAGGCATATTTTCTCAGCCTCCCCGCTTGCCTGAAGCATGATGTCCTTCAGGTTAAACCATCACCAGTTGTCTCTAACCAGAAAAACAGCCCCAAGGTCTGTTAGGATGATGGTGACATTACAACAGACAGGCCTACCTAAGTAGCATTAATGTTTCATAAATCTGTTGTCAGCTATATTTAACAGTGGAGCTACACTAAACACCCAGCTTTTTAGATGGGGCAGGCAGAAGAGGAAAAACCTATCGGACCAACTGGAAGCTTGTCGAAACACACTGCTTGAGTCATGTTCAAAAGAATTACACTGACACCAATTAAAAAGACAGCAATTCTATTCCATTAGCACTTAAGCAGGTTCAAATACAAGACAATTAGAGCCAAGTAGATAACAGGCATCCATAACACAACCCTGATTACTGAACACATTCATTGTCAGCCATAGCAGCCTTATGCCTTCTCCCACTCAGCACATATTAGGAGTACAGTTACTCCTGAAACCACCCATTGACTAGAAACGCATTGCATTATTTCAAAAGTGTATTAGCAATGAGAAATTAAACGCTCTAATCATTAAAAGTTCTAATACTACTTAAATCTATCAGAACCACCCCAGTAAATAACAACTATTTTGTTTACTCACATTTAAAATGAAAAGTCCTCAGCCCAAACACAAACAAAATGCAGAAATCTGAGCAACATGGTTTCAGGTTCAGCGATGTGAGAACATAAGTGAGTGCACAGCAACTGAACTACTGAGGGTGGAAATCTCATTTCACCTGGAGGATCCCTGCTCCTCAGAAGAGATCCACAACCCCTCCATCATGCAGATCAAGAAATTGTGTTGCCAGACGGCCAAGATTCCTCCACACTCCAAATAGCAGCTCAAGGTTCCTTAATAGTGGTTAGTCGTCTGCACTGGAGTGCTCCTCTCTTCACTTAAAATCAAAAAGGAAGACTGAAAGAGCTGTTTTAGAATAAGACCTAGCTGTGACACTTCCAATGAAAGTGGCTAATTTCAGTTACTGGTATATTCAGTCAGGGGAGAGGAAGAGTGAATGCACTCACACTGCCTTCTTTAAGAAAGAAGATTTCTCCTGGTTAAGCTCTCCACAGTGGGACATTAAGTGTTTCCAAATCCACAGATGCTATCAGACTCCATGTTGCTTCAGCACTTGGTTTGTAGTTACAGAATTTAAGTACACTACAAAAAACCCCTAGTTTTGATTAGAAGCAAAAGATTTAGATACACAAAGCCATACCCATACTGTAAGAAAATTTACAGTGTATAAATCTGTAACAGCAGTCCTAAACGACCAATCTAATTTACAGGTATTCTTTCATAGTCTGGCTTACCTTGGTGACAGGCTGTGCAGGGGGTGGTACTGAGAGTACCGACTGAGGGGGAGAATGTGAGGGCTTATGTATAATTGGTGTAGAGATGACAGACGTCTGAGACACATCAAGAATAGGTGTGGGCACTTCTGGTGTCGGAGGAGAGTAGGCTGTTGGTTGAGACACAGATGACACCATTGGGACCTGAGACACAGTCACTCCTCCTGGGACTGAGGGCACCCCTGTGAAAAAGAACCCATTAGCACTAAAAAAGGAGAGTTTCTATCTTGCTGCAGCCATACAAAATTAGACGCAAGAAAGATTATGCCCTGCCCAAAGATATACCCCATCTTGCCATCTTGACACTTCCAAGTCTTATCTCTACAGCAACCATTTTCAGAAGTGAATAGCATGATCATGTTCCCAGAATCGTCTAGTGACCAACATTACTCACAGACAAAACGTCAGCAAGGTGCCAGGTACTAGACAAGTACTAGGATCAGTTGACACGCATGGAATCATCATAAAATGGTGCAGCATTAAAAAAAACCTCTCCATTCTCATTAACAGTAATGTAAAATTATAAATAAAATGGCGATCAAACCATAAGCCGATTGTTTTTTTAAAGGGAAGCGTTTAAATGCAATATCTCTGCACACTAGGAATGGAGTTACGTGAATGTACTAGTTGCAGCCAAGACTGCTCAAATACAGTCAGCAAGGTTTGATCGAAAGAAGAGAAAGGCAACCAAAATCAGTTCCCAGAGACAGTAATTCCAGGTTGCATAAAAATTTCAGATAATGGGGACTTGACATTCTTTCATCCTGTGTGGGTTTTGCCAATTTGGCATCAAATGGTGACCTATCACTACCTGCTAGGTAATGGATCAGTAGGCTTCAACCACAGTAACCTGTTTGTTTTGGTTCGGACACTGCACCATTAGGCAAACAATTGCTGGATTTGACCCTGCATTAATGGAAGTGCTCACGTTTCAATGACTATTGTCTGGATGTTTAACAGAGTTGGTGACAAAGATGTCCCTGTAGGAAGGCAAAAGTCACCATTCTGCCCAAAAGTAAAGGGCCACAATTCTACTTTCAAAATTGTGGTAAAGATTTAATTCCTTTAAAATAAAAGGGGCGAATAAAAAAACTTTTCCTTTTGTTCATAGTTTATGGTGGTGGTCAGAAACTGTACAGTTAAATGTTCATAATATTCTTCATCCACTTCACTAATACTGCAAAACTCACCTTCACATAGATAAAAGTAGGTCCACCCAACCAATTTTCAAACTTAAAAATCATATTCTGACCACAAATACTAACAAATTCTACATCTTGATGGGAATTCTGTTTGCTAAGAACTCACTTAGTGGGGATACAGCCTAAGTAATCAATTTGTGCACTAAAAAGATGATATCCTCCAATCTAACATACTGTGGATCGTACCTCCTGTTTTACGACCCTTTGACTGCTTGGATTTTGGTGCAGGTGTTAATTCCACTTCCTCCTGGGGCATCTGCGCCACCTTCTGCAGGAAAAGCTTTTCCAGAGTCTGAGCCATCAACACAATGTCATCCGTAGGCTGTTAAAGTTAAATAATTACATCAAGGAAAATTATATAGCCATGCTTTTGAATAATTAAACTAATCAGAATGCTGAAAAAAAGCAGATGGGTTAACAGAGCACCAATGAACAAAAACAAATTTACCTTGTTGTAAATATAACAGTTAGTGAACATTGTGTTGAAGTCCTGCATGCACTCACTGGCACTCCAGTAATAATTATTTTCTAAACGCTTCTTAATAGTGCCCATGTCCATTGGCTGCTTGATTATCTTATGGTAATCCTGTAACAGAATAAGGCTCAATAAAGCGCTTCCAGAGAATGCTGTCAAGATATATTGTATAAACACAAGATCAAAAGATGACAAGTTGGCAAAATGAGCAGCTCTATTCAAATCACAAGATGCAGTAACCCATCAACATGCAAATTTGTAAATCCTAGTTAAGTTTATAAAAAGCAAGCTATTCCTGCTATTTCAAGTGCCTACCTTACTCTAGTATTAGCACGTTACCAAAGCTGACACTTCAAGTAGTTAGACAGTGCCATACATTCAAAAAGGACTGTTCCAAGCACATGGAAGTCATCGGGGTGCTTTTTCTAATCAGCATGGAAGTGCTTCCAACCTCCCCATCACCACTTATCAGTCAACACCATCAGCACGGATCAAATACCCTCAAGCAGATTTTTTTTTGCTAGGTTGTCTGTTACAAATGACTGTCACCTTTCTTACAAACAAAATCTCACAAAAATATTAATCTCCTGTTCAATCTCTTAAAAAGAGTGACCTAAAATTGAAAGACTTGTCAGACAAAACTGGTTGAAATTTGGGGCACTGACACACAATGTTCCAAATTGGCAGTCATTTTTAAAAACAGATGAAACAATCTGTTTACCAGCTTCCAACATAAATACCACTCCAACAAAAAAAGGATTCTAACCTACATGTTGTCCAAAAATGCAGATCCTTTCAAAACTGATAGCATAACCACATTCCATCTCCCTGTAACCAACAGTTAGAGAAAACGCAAGAAGGCAGCTAGTCATCTGACAAACATACGATCATAAAGTGACCAGCCATGAGGCCTTTCATTCCTCATAGAAGTACCACTGCTCAAGTTTACTACACAAAGCAGGGAAATCCCTGTCTTAGTAAGAGACAAAGAAAATCTACAACTACTTTATCTTATGTATTGAAGAGTGTTACAAAATTGAAGCATGATAATATTTCACATCAATTTAATTTCTAGCTTGAATTAGAAAGTCACTTGCTTGGAACTAGGGCCTCGAGAACCACTTAACACACCCAGTACGGACAAATCATTTGTCTAACCGGTCATAAGTTGTCTTACTTTGGGAGCAATGTTTCAAGAATTTTCATTGTCACTTCATTCTCTAAACTGCAGTATTCACAAACCCCCCACGCATCAAAACATTATTAATCCATTAGATAGCAATTAAGACGCCAAAACTTTGGCATGTTACAACTTGCCCTCTAGGTATTTGCACTCACCGGGAGACTGAGTTTCACTGCATCCACTGGTTGATAGAACGGCCATGCAAACTGGTGTTTCCAAAGGGCTTTCATCAGCACTTTCTGCATGTACTGAACCTGGTTAGTCACTCGGCCAGGTTTCTTAGGGTTGGATACCTCAGGTGGAGGAGGACTAATTACAAAATTGTTCTGAGAATGAATTGAAGTAGACATTGTGGGACTCTCAAAATCTTCATACAGCATAGACGGCTTGCGGATGCGCTTTCCAGACCCTGGATCAGCAGACAGCCCAGTTATCCCATTACCAGCGTCCCCCTGCAACCTTCAATAAAGATAGAAGGAAAACAGTTCAATATTCACTGCATTAAATTCTGAAATGCAGTTTTAACACCTTTATAAAATCATGCAATTTTCACCCAGACTCTCTAAAAAGGTATACCTATTCCACAAGGATAATATTCAAAAGATTGTCAAACCAGACTATCCCTCCTCCCATGCTGCTAAAATACCACATCTACACTGCACATTGCACCAGAACACAAAATGCCATGTCAACCATAACCACACAAAAAAAACACCCAGTATCATAATCAATCCAAAACATCATTCCCAGTGTGTTATTGCTATCAGCCTCTTGGGAACTACTTCTCTAACCTGACTCAGTTGTACTGGAGCAAAAATAATAAAATAAAATAAAAAATACCAACCACTAGGAATCAGGCTAACAGTTGCTTGAATTTGGAGGATCACTACAGAGAGGCAACTACATAAAGGCCTGGCTGTAGATAGTCTTCTCTGCCGTCAGTACTGGTCAGTTCTGATAATTCTAAGTTCATCATGGGAAAGTTTGCTATAAGAAACAAAACAAAAACAGAATATTCAAACACCTTTTTGAAAAACAGCAGAGTTTTGTCACTTTTGAAATCAGGACTCTAATCCAGCAATGGGCCAACATGACCACCTTGAATAAACTGGAGACAGTCAAAAGAATGACTTATTGGAACCAGGTCACCAAGCATCTTCAAATCCACAGATAATCTGGTATTTCAAGACTCCATGAATCCCAAAGAAAACAGAATTTACACTACAAAGCAGAGTTTACTGTGTTACTTACTCTCAGTCCAAGAAAGGTT
Organism: Chiloscyllium punctatum; assembly: GCF_047496795.1. Classification (NCBI taxonomy): domain Eukaryota; kingdom Metazoa; phylum Chordata; class Chondrichthyes; order Orectolobiformes; family Hemiscylliidae; genus Chiloscyllium; species Chiloscyllium punctatum. The sequence goes on along the minus strand of NC_092768.1, from coordinate 44,551,138 downwards.
AACAGGCGAAACATGCCCTAAACTCAAAACTAATCAACAAACTGAGCCCTTGACAGGGAAATAACTCCAAAATAAAAGTCCTCTTTTGCTTCCTCATATCCATCATTCATTTTTCTCTCCCTACTCCAAACGGTCAACAGGTTCCAACATTGTTATGTGACAAGTTACTCAAAATGGAAATACCCAGCAGTTGCACTTTTGACAATCTGATTACTTACACAGACCACATTTTCTAATTTTAAGAAGTGCCATTAGGATAACTTCAATGTATATCAATTAAAATTCCCACATTAGGTCTTTTAATGCAGGAATAAAGGGGGGAAAAAGCTCATGAATTCTTCACAAAACTGATCAATACCTTATAATACATGGATGACTCATTACTGCAGTCAAAATATTCCATGCTTAAAAACACTTGGGAATGAGTCAAAAGAAAACTGGATTCCATCCATTTTTAAATGCTGAATTCCAAAGCAAAAATTGTAGCCTGAAAGAACAGCACAATAACTCAGTATGAACTGTGGCATTCTGAAGTGAACAGTTCCAACTCCAACTTTGCTATACCATCAAAATGCAGTGCATACAGAGAAAGCACAAGCTTCTAGCATCAAGTCACTATCCGCTAACAATCAGCAAGAACCTTAAATGGGCACTCTAGAATTAGGACATGGTCAACAGTTCACCTTCAACAAAGCAGCTATTCTGTGTGCAGTGAGAAGTTCAAATATTTTTGCAGCCAATATCCAGTAGTTATAAAGCAGCCTGAAAATACTGTATTACAAATACATGAAACACTAGCTTTCTTAAATCAGGATGCTCTAATGAGAAACATCTGGATTAGTGTGGTGCTGGAAAAGCACAGCAGTTCGGACAGTACCCGAGGAGCAGGAAAATCAACATTTTGGGCAAAAGCCCTTCATCAGGAATGCTAGAAACATAGATTTTCCTGGATGCTGTCTGAACTGCTGTGCTTTTCCAGCACCACTAATCCAGAATCTGGTTTCCAGCATCTGCAGTCCTTGTTTTTACCTAATCAGAAACATCACTTGCTCAGTGCTATATGAACATTAGTTCATGGTCACATCAGTGGCCAGTGAAACAATGCACCCACTGATTAGTACAATCCACTTATGAAGTCACTGGTATATTAAACTAACCCAACTTAATATTTTGCATGGTGAATCAAGCCATTTTCTCTTATTACAATAACATTCCTCCCTTCTAGTGAAGGATGCAACATGTTTCCTGCAGTTCGTTCACGCAAATCACACAAGATGCACATCACAGTAGTGACTGGAGTCTTACGTTGCATCTTATTCCTCAGTAAGGTTGGCAAGACCACCTGTTTAGTCTTACCAGCTAACAATACCAGAACTCCTTTGAAATGAAATACAAAGAACCACTTGCAAACTTAATGGCATAGCACAGCAGCTTTTTAACCAAGGCAACCACTTTAGGAAATATAAAAAGGGTTGCTCATCCACAGGAACAGACAATAGTGGAGTCAATGACAAAACAAATGCAGTTCCCTTCTGCTACCAAATCCTTCAATGAAAGCCTAACTTCCTTTATGGAAGATTAACGTCTATTTATTCAGTATTGAAATCAGACATGGCAACAACCCAAGCTATAAGAATCTACAGTTCATGTTTTGAGGGGGGGGCGGGTTAAGGATTTAACTAGTTTTTAAAATTTGAACACTGAAAGTCTGACATGGACACTCACTCAATATCTTGACTGTGCCTTTACTGCTTCTCACATCAGCATAAGAAAATAAGACTTGACAGAATCCATTCCTAAGACATGTGCTCCTTGGGCTAAAAAAAATTAAAAATAAAATACTGCAAATGTTGGAAATCCAAAGTAAAAACAAACTTGCTAAGTCTGGCAACAAATCGGTGAAGGCAGAAACAAAATTAACGCTCAGAATCCAATGATTCTTCAATGGACTCAAGACATCAAGTTTGTTTCTCTTTCCATAGATGCTGCCACACCTACCAAGTTGCTGCTTGGGCTAATCCATTGTGATTACTAAAGCACAAATACAGAATTACAATATTGTGTCAGAGGTTGACCTAGGAACAAACAATTAACATTCAATAACAGACAAACAAATAATAAAATGTATACCCCTTCAAGTTAAAGCTGAACAGACTGCAAAGAAAATTACGAAAAGGTTATAGGTATGAAACATTTAGATAATACAAATCACGGCAGAAAATGGAGACCTTGTTATGAATGAATTAAACTAATTAAAAATAAACTTCCCCATATTACTAACTTTAGTGTGAATTACCCAACCCTTAATTTGACAGGATGAAATACACACCTCAAGCCAAAACTATACTGCTTATTTTGGCATATGTGGGTAAAAAAAAATTACTTTCAAACAGAACAGAGGAAAGATAAAGACATTGGTGGCTATCTATTCCTCACACTTCTGGCAGAACAAAAAAAAAATAAAAATCAAGACGATATTTGCTTAAGAATGTAGCAAATAAACAGGCTAATCTTCCAATGAAGATTACTTGCTGCCCACTTGTACAAACCACTATTTCTTGCTTGCCTACAATTTAAAATGGATATAAACCATGGATAAAAGTGCATAATATTCAAACAATAAAGACACCCTTACTCTACTAAATGATCAAATACACAGGTAGGATGCAGGCAATAAAGTACCCCATGACAACCTCATTTAAATGTTCTGCCACACACGCCCACTCTGCTGCAAGTGACATCAGATACGTTTCCACATGGCTACTTTGTCCGGGAGCCCCTCCCTCTTTTCCTCAAAAACACTTACAATTGTTTTGATTATCTAAAAAACCTGCTTAGCCAAATCAATCTGCACTGCAACCAAAGATTACAAACTGTACAAATACATATATGACAAAGAGTACTGAAATTTAAAAGAAATAAAAATGAAACAGCTCAACAAGCCAGTTTGGTAATTTTTAATTTAGAGGTAGATAATTAGTACAGTGGAAATAATCGAATACTGAGTAATACAGCACACTATTAAAGATCGCCTTGCATCAGTCCCTTCATTTAAAATGACAAGTGATGTGTACTTGAACCATGTGCACTTGTGACAAATATGTATCATGCTGAGCAACTTGAGATTAAACAAACTATTTTCTCATTAAGTTGTCAGAATCTGATCTGAAAAAATATCCACGACCAGGATTAAGAGGGCCTAAAGGCAGATGTTACAAATATTTAACGCGATTCCCTTTGTTCTGTTTAAAGTAAGGCTATTTCACAAAATAAATCATTAAATATTCCAACACTTTAATTGAGATGGGCAAAAATATGATAATGACGACAGATTCCCTGCAGTTCATTCAGATCCCAGGGCTTAAACGCAAAAAAAGCACTAGGATTGCAGATTCTTTGAATCGCTGTTATTCTGTAAAACGTATTGGAGGCATCCTTCAAATGTAGATATAATACAAGCTGCATTGCCAAGTTAGAGCAAAAATTTGAAAGTGTGATTAATAATAAAAGAAACCCCACAGCTGCAAAATGGAGCAATAATAAATTTGGGGGCAGATAAGCCTAAATAGTTTTGTAAAGGATTTATAATTTATTAATTTGGAGGTCGCTCCCCACCCTCCCGGTCGTGACCCCCGCTTCCCTGCATCCCAGCCCGGATGTGTACTGTATGTATACTGTTTGTGAATGGCAGAAAATGGCGGCCCCGGCTGCCGGGCCTGCTCCTGCTCCCTGGGCACTCTCTCTCTCTCCGCCTCCGGGATTTTCTGTCTGCTTGCCCTTGCATTTCTCTTCAATACTGCTTCCGTTACACGGCCGAGGTCCTGCACCGCTCTCCCGTACCTGTCGAGCCCCGGATGAGTGGCCGTTTCCATCAGATGCCGCCTGATTGCGCGTCCACTCGGTTCTCTCCCCACGTCTCTCCCTCTCCGGTTTCGGCAAAAGCAAATGGCGCCGCGACGCTGCGAGCCCGCCCTTTTATACCGCCCACCGCCCGGCAGCCGCTGCCCATTGGCCGACTCCAGCCAGCGGCCCGCCCGCCAGTCACACGCCGCCGCCCGCCATTGGCCGAGCGGCAACACGTGAGCACGGCACCCAACGCCGAGCGCGCTGTCATTGGACCGTATGGTCGAGTCACGCGGCTGGGCCGGTGGCGGCCCTCAGCCGAGGGGGAAAGAAAGGACAAGTCAGCCATTACACAACAGGGAGGGAACTTTGACACACGTTACACCCTGGATGGAGTGGGGGACAAGGAACACTGCACCAAGGGTACAAATCCAGCCTCCCAGACACTAATACGATACCTATGCAGGGAACAATACCTCCCAGTGTGTCGATAAGGCACTCCCTCCATGGGTCTGATTAACATGGAGTGTCAGCTCCCCTCCCCCACTCCATCCCCACCCACCCCAGTCACTACACTGCCTCGTCTCTTATAGCTTCTGGAAGGAATGGGGTAAACAGGTTGTCTATTTAAAAAGGGATTGGACATCCCCTTCCCAGTCCAACACACCCTATAGGAGTGAGGGGGTGTAAACAGACAGGATGTGGGGGTATAATGACACAGCGTCGGTCCATGATCACGCCAGGCCTCGGGGGGGGGGTAACAGACAGCAACAAGGGCTCGCCGCCATCTTTGGGAACATTACACAGCGAAAATAAAACAGCTGAACGGGAGGACAACAGAACTGGCACTGGAGGGATAGGGAGTGTGTGTGTCGCAATCAGCCCAAGCCCTCCCTCTGATGCAGCCACCTGATCCCACAGCTTTTCAGAGAGGAGCCAATCTGCGGGACGCCGTGTGTGTGTGGCGGGGGAGGGAGAGAGAGACAGACAGACAGATCCATGAAACACGTAATCCTCCTCCTCCTCCTCCTCCACCCCCCACCACCTCCAAAAAAAAGACAACTCCCAATTCAACCAGCACTTCAAAACCAAGTCACCTCAACAAAATGAAACACCCAAACTCAAACTGTGGGCGTACTAAAAATTGGAAGAAAACATTTTGGAAAAAATTGGAAAAAAGCCCATTGCTCGCCCCCTGTACTTTGGTTTTTCCAATCCATCCCTGAACCAGGCAACTTGAGAAAAAGCTTAAGAACTCGCTCGCTTAAAAAGAACGATGCTTTCAAAGCCAAATTTCCAACCTGACCACTTTTTAAAAAAAAACTGGCTTTGGCCTCTATTTTCCTGTTAGTAATAGAAAGACTACCTACAAGCAAGGCAATCTAACTAGGTTTATTTAACTTTGCAATTCCCCCTCCCCCAAGGATGGTTGTTTTCCTAAAGGTCGGTGAAGTGTGTATTTTTAATGTCGCCGTTAAATTCCGTTAAGATCTGAGGAATTTGGAATTGAATTTGAAATTTTCCTTCAGCTTCCATTTCCTAACGGCTGCCGCTCCAGCAGCTCGACGGCTAATTGGCTACGGCCGGTCACATGACCCCGCAGCCTCCCCTCGCCGACAACTTGCACCAAAATCGAGCCCATTTCTCACCTTTCGCCCGCTATCCGATCTCCCAAAGCCTCGGCCGCGTCCTCTTCCATCCCTTGCGTCGAACCTGGCTCCGGCCGCCCGCTTTTAACCGCCTTTTGCCCTCCATTTTCCACCAAATGTTAACAAAGAAAATCTCCGGCTACGTCAGCGCTCGCCCCGCGGGCGCCCGCCCATTGGACGCCCCGCGGTCACGTGACGCGCCACCGGCTTTCAAACACTTTTTTCTCGCTCGACGGCCACCGCTTTCCAGCCTTCTTTCCTCGAAATGCAGCATTGGCACTTCGGTGCATCGACTCCCGTGAGTACCGAGTCCGCAGCAGGCTCCCCTTTCGTGTTCTTTAACCCTCTCGGGTGTCTCGACTGTGATGGCGGCTTCGGGTTAATGTCGGCGTGGTCCCGTTGGAGGGCGGTCTGCGCATGTGCAGTGAGTGGGGGATGGGCACCGGGCTCGTCGTGCGCGTGCGCATTAGCACCCTTCCCCCGCCTTTATTGCAAGATTCTTTCCACCTTTGTTTCTGTGTTGAGCTTCAGGCTGAATTTAGTTCCTCTTTCTGCTTGTTCTTTGTGTAATCCAAAATCACAAGTTACACTCTTATCAGATGCAGTGCAAAGCTACGTGTAATTTTTCCCCTCCTCTCCCATCCCTTTCCTTAAGAGTGCACACAGTAGACAAAAGGCATCCTTACCCATCTTAGTCACTATAGCATTTGCCCAGAACTAAAAGATTGAATAAGTCAGCAGCAGCTGCTGCACCTAAACCATCTCAAGACGTAGGAAGGCACTTTAAATGCAGAATTGTAACCAAAATCGTTAATTGGCATGAAAGGAATGCAATTAAAAGTAAACCTGAATCTCTGGATAGCATAAATCAGGAAACAATGATTCTATGGTGAGAAACTATTAGACACTGCTGAGTGTATCTCTTGGGTCCAGTTCTTGGGCAACATCACACTGTTCCTTTGCAATGTTAAGACAGGGAAACAGATAATGTCCAGTGACTTGGGCTATATCACATGTACATGTAATTAAGGAATCAAATTTGCTGTTAGTCATTATGCAATAGTGATTTTGAAACTTTAACAATGGTCCAGGGTAGATACCATTTGATGATGACATATCAAAGCAAGAGTAGACTATAAAACCAAATTGAGTCTTTTTTCCTGGATATGGGAGACCAAAACTAAACGGTATAGGTTTTAAGGTGAGAAGGAAAAGATTTGAAAGGGACCTGAAGAGCAACTCTTTCACACGGAGCCCTTGCTTTTGCCCAAAACGTTGATTTTCCTGCTCCTCGGATGCTGCCTGACCTGCTGTGCTTTTCCAGTGCCACTCAAATCTATGACTCTTAAGTCTGCTTTGCCACTACAAGAAAATTCTTTGACATTAAATTCTATGATCCTGCTTTCCCATAAATCCTTCATTTTGGAGTCACGTCTCAAAGAATGAATGTTCACACCCTGATTATATGGAATTGTTAGTCCCTTGAACACAACCTCTTCAAACAGAAGGAAATGTGTTCCAAATGAAGAAAAAGAGATAACTGTACCAGCACAAAATGACACTAATGAACATGCTGAGCTACGAATATTTTCCCTACTCTATTTAAGTCAATAGCCCATCCCAGTATTACAATTAACATATCACATAGTAGCAAGGATTTAATCAGTAAATTATAATGCAAGTAACATGTTTAATCAATAAGTTATACCAAATAATTACATTGTGAGCATCCAGTCACCAGATTAAATGAACATTATAAGTGCAGAGATAGTCAATAACATTTTTTGTAACAAAATATTGTATTATTGAAATTCTACTTGCAAAGTATGATGACCAAAGGCAATCTCTCAAGTACAGTATTTATAACAACACAGTGATGCTCTAGTCACTAGACAGTAAATATAATATGCTATAGTGAAGATATAGTCACATATCAGCGAGGATCCATTCACTCAATTACAGCAAAGAAATTGAGGGTATAGTCAGACTGTACCCCATGAGGGTATAGTCAGCAAAGTAAATAAATATAAAGCACATGCATGAAGATTTAATCTCCAAACCAATGTTAAAAGACCAATTCAACAAACAAAAAAAATACAACATATCCATGAGAAGTCAGGCACTAAAATGCAGTAAGTGAACTGTATGCCACTGATTATGCAGTCACTAATTTACAGTGAATATAACACGTCAGTGTTTATTGAATCACAAAACCAGCCAATAAGACACTGTAATGTTTATTTAGTCATTAAACTACAGTGAATATAACATCTTATAATCTTCTAGTCACTAAACTATAACAAACATACACCAATGATTGTCCAGTCACGTAACAGCGGTGTTTACAACCCTCATGACACACGACAACTTGGTCAGATAGACAGAATGAAGGCAAATCACATTTAAATCTGACAAGTGTGAGATGATGAATGTTCGGAGGTTCAACAGGACAAAGAAATACACAATGAATGCTAGGACACTGAAATGCAGAGGATCAGAGGGACCTTCATATGTATGTCCATAGATTCTTGAAGGCAGAAGGACAGCTAGATAAGGTAGCTAAAAAGTTATAAGGGATACTGATCTTTTTTACAAGTACAGAGAGACTATGATGGAGCTGTATAAAATGTTGGTTAGGCTACATCTGGATTGCTATGTGCAGTTCTGGCTACCTCCCTATGGGAAGGAGGTCATGGCTAATGTGTGAACGGAAGAGATTCACCAGGATGTTTCCTGGGCTGGATCAACTCAGCTAGGAAGAGAGACGGGATAGGGTGGCATTTGCTTCAAAACAGAGATGGCTGAGGAGGTGGAATCTGATTGAGGTATACAACATTGAGGGACATTAGGGTAGAAAAGAAGAAACTTTTCATGTCAATAGAGGGATCAACAACAGGGACGAATGGATTTAAGGTAAGGAACAGGAGCTTTACAAAGGGATTTGAGGAAGAAAAGTTTCACCCAAAGGGTCTATCTAAAACTCCCTGCCTGAAAAAGTGTGGAGGCAGGAACACCCGCTATACTTAAGAAGTATTTAAATTACAAACTGAAATGCCATAGCATACAAGGCTAATGTTGGAAAGTGGGATTGGCGTTGATTGATGCTTGATGATATGAGTGAAATACTTTAGTGCTGTAAAATTCTGTCAACTTAGTGTCATATAAGCCACACCATTGAGGATTCAGTCCGTAAAATACAATAAATATAACCTTCTCCAGCAAAGCATCAAAATTAGGAACTAGCACCTCAGGTTTTTAGTGAAGATTGAGGGACCATTGAAGATAGGAGCAGAAAAGAAATTGAAATGGTGTGGTCATTCGTTACAGGGAGAGAGAGAGAGAGGGAGAGACACACAGAGAGAGGGAGAGACAGGGAGAGAGACAGGGAGAGGGAGACAGAGAGCATGTGGGAAGTTTAATGAAGACGACAGAACTGCAAGGAGGGAGAAGAGTAAGGCCTAAGCCCTAATGGAAGGTTATAGGGATGAGAGATTTAAATGCAGTGGGATTGGAAGAGGAATGGATGGCCAATAGGAGGATATAGAGAAGCTTGATCAACCAGCGTTGTGGTGACCTCAAACAAAATGGGAGAAGCCTAGAAACAAAAGAAATGAGAACCCAGTCACTAAAGTATCATAACTCACACCAGTGGAGATTCAGTCACTAAACTGGAGTAAATTAGCACACAATCAGCTGAGAACTCACTCCCTATAGTAAATATAACACTTAGGAATTACACTTGGATCCCTAAATTACAGTAAGGGTGAGGATCTTGTCACAAACTGTAGTAAGTCTAAATGATTTAAACACAATTGAGTACATAGTAGGCTAATGTGCTTGTTGAATTTGCTCCTCAAACAGGTCTTGGCTGATGTCATCAGTCTTCAGAAATCTAACTCCTGTCATGAACGTGCTGCGTAATGATTGAGCTTCGGAGGTCAGGAAACCCAAATATTCACCATTCTCTGGATGAAGAAATTTCTCCTAATTTCAATCTGAAATGGTCTATCCCTTATCCTGTTCACATCTACCCTTGTCCCCTGGTTCTTGACTCACCAGCCAGGGGAAATAACCTGTTCACATCTATCCTGCCATGCCCTGTACAAAATTTGGAAGTTTCAATAGGATCACCTCTCATTTAGAGTTGTCAAGATGTACAGCATGGAAACAGACCCTTCGATCCAACCAGTCCATGCCAACCAGATATCCCAACTCAATACAGTCCCATCTGCCAGCACCCAGCCCATATCCCTCCAAACCCTTCCTATTCATATACCCATCCAAATGCCTTTTAAATGTTGCAATTGTACCAGCCTCACCACATCCTCTGGCAGCTCATTCCATATACACACCACCCTCTGCGTGAAAAAGTTGCCCCTTAGGTCTCTTTTATATCTTTCACCTCTCACCCTAAACCTATGCCCTCTAGTCCTGAACTCCCCCACTCCAGGGAAAAGACCTTGTCAATTTACCCTATCTATGCCCCTCATGATTTTTTAACCCTTTATAAAGTCACCCCTCAACCTCTGACGCTCCAGGGAAAACACCCCCAACCAGTTCAGCCTCTCCCTATAGCTCAAATCCTCCAACCCTGGCAACATCTTTGTAAATCTTTTCTGAATCCTTTCAATTCTCACAACATCTTTCCGATAGGAGGGAGACCAGAATTGCACCTAACCAATATCCTGTACAACCGCAGCATGACCTCCCAACTCCTGTATTCAATACTCTGACTTAGAAAGCATACCAAACACCTTCTTCACTATCCTATCTACCTACGACTTTACTTTCAAGGTGCTATGAACCTGCACTCCAAGGTCTCTTTGTTCAGCAACACTCCCTAGGACCTTACCATTAAGTGTATAAGTCCTGCTAGGATTTGCTTTCCCAAAATGCAGCACCTCGCGTCTATCAGAATTAACTCCATCTGCCACTTCTCAGCCCATTGGCTCATCTGGTCAAGATCCTATTGTAGTCTGAGGTAACCCTCTTTGCTGTCCATCTCCAATTTTGGTGTCATCTGCGAACTTATTAACTATACCGCTTGAGCTCATATCCAAATCATTTATATAAATGACAAAAAGTAGAGGACCCATCATTGATTCTTGTGGCATTCCACTGGTCACTGGCCTCCAATCTGAAAAACATCCCTCCACCATCACCCTCTGTCTTCTACCTTTGAGCCAGTTCTGTATCCAAATGGCTAGTTCTCCCTGTATTCCATGCGATCTAACCTTGCTAAGTAGTCTCCCACGGGGAACCTTGTCGAATGCCTTCTGAAGGCCACATAGATCACATCTACCTATCTGCCCTCATCAATCCTCTTTGTTAATTCTTCAAAAAAAACGCAATCAAGTTTGTGAGACATGATTTCCCATGCACAAAGTCATGTTGACTATCCCTAATCAGTTCTTGCCTTTCCAAATACATGTACATCCTGTCCCTCAGGATTCCCTCCAACAACTTGCCCACCACCAATGTCAGGCTCAAATGATCTATAGTTCCCTGGCTCATTCTTACCACCTTTCTTAAATAGTGGCACCACATTTGCCAATCTCCAGTCTTCTGGTACCTCACCTGTGACTATCAATGAATCAAATACCCCCAAAGAGCCCAGCAATCACTTCATCAGCTTCCCAGAATTCTTGGGTACACCTGATCAGGTCCTGGGGATTTAGCCACTTTTATGCATTTAAAGACATCCAGCACGTCCTCCTCTGTAATCTGAACGTTTTTCAAGATGTCACCATCTATTTCCCTACAGTCTATATCTTCCATGCCCTTTTCCACAGTAAACACAGATGCAAAATATTCATTTAGTATCTTCAATATTTCCTCATAAAACGATTTCACCATCCAAGGTATTAATCTGGTAAACCTCTATTGCAATCCCTCTGTGGTCGATGTTAGGTAAGGACATCAAAACATCACCGAAATACTTACTGTATTCATGATTTGTAGATGCTGGTGTTGGACTGGGGTGTACAAAGTTAAAAATTACACAACACCAGGTTATAGTCCAACAGGTTTAATTGGAAGCACTAGCTTTCGGAGCGACGCTCCTTCATCAGGTGATTGTGATGAAGGTAGCCAATTACTTTCAGCACCTGCGTGCTAATGTTTAGAGAGAACAAGGACACCTTGGTTCCTTTGATCATCACCACTTCCCAACCTCCCACTGTTTAAGAAAAATTCTCGATGAAACCTTCTCAGGCTCTGATTGACATGGACTATGAATCAACACTTATTGGCACTGGGATGGTGAGTAGAATAAATATTTGAACTGTAATGTTTCACTTTGTGAATAAAACTAAAATGATTAAAGATTGACTTGTGCTCTGCTCCTTCAACTGGCTATTAGTTGTGAGGATCCGGTCGCTAAACTGCAGTAAATGTAATCCCAAAGAGAATCTTATCATTAAACTATTACTTACGTAATTCTGGATTAGTGGTGCTGGAAGAGAACTAGCCATTTGGATACAGAACTGGCTCAAAGATAGAAGACAGAGGGTGGTAGAGGAGGGTTGTTTTTCAGATTGGGCAAAAGAAACATCGATTTCGAAGCTCCTTGGATGCTGCCTGAACTGCTGTGCTCTTCCAGCACCACTAATCTAGAATCTGGTTTCCAGCATCTGCAGTCATTGTTTTTACCGTATTACTTACGTAATGCACACCGGCAAGTTTCCAGTCATAAAACTAAGATTTTTATCATTAAAGAGCTGTAATATTGCAATGACCAGTGAGGATCCAGTCTCTAAACTGCAGGAAAGAATCTTGGACCAATTAAACTCCTAGTACTAAACTACTATAAATATAATGCAAATTGCTGATAATTCAGTCTCGAACTGAACATTCCCTTTGAATCGAATTGATAAATAATACCAGATGGAAAGTAAACATACTATACTAGTCAGGATCTAATCAGTATATTATTAAAACGCAACATTTATGGATGGGTTCAGTCATTCCTGATGAAGGGCTTTTGCCCAAAACGTCAATTTTCCAGCACCACTCTCATCTTGACTCTAATCTCCAGCATCTGCAGTACTCATTTTCACTCAGTCGTTAACCACTCTAGTTATACTAGTTGAGGATCTACTGGCTGAACCACAATAAAAATATCAACGTGTCAAAGTCAGATTATCTGTTTGCTATTAAATTGCCATTGTGAGAGTTTGTTTATTGCAAATCAGCTCCTTCATGACAACAATGACCCTACTTGGAAAAATGACTTCATTGATGGCACAGCCCTTTGAGTCATCAGGGAGTTGTGAAAACCACTACATAAATGCAAGTCCAATGCTTTTTCTTCAAACATAAAGGTCACACATAATGATCTAAATTAAAACAGTGTAAATACAAAACACCAATCAGAATCCAATCATTAAACCAGTGTAAATATAACACACACTAGTGAGGACATTATGAATTAACTATAATAAATGTAAGCACTAATAAACAGCAAGTCACTAAACCACTGTCAATATAAACCTGAATGGTCAGTATCCAGTTGCTGAACTACAGCAAATATAACACGTACTGGTGAAGTCCTGTTCCAACATTACAGTAAGTACAAAGTTAAAAATCACACAACACCAGGTTATAGTCCAACAGGTTTAATTGGAAGCACTAGCTTTTGGAGCGCTGCCCCTTCATCACAATCATCTGATGAAGGAGCGTCGCTCCGAAAGCTAGTGCTTCCAATTAAACCTGTTGGACTATAACCTGGTGTTGTGTGATTTTTAACTTTGTACACCCTAGTCCAACACCGGCATCTCCAAATCATGAATACAGTAAGTATTTCGGTGATACTTTAGTCAGGAAACAGCAAGATATAAAAAGCACAATAATAAGAAAATAACTATGGTAAATACAATGTTCATCAGTGATTAACTATGGAAACTATAACACTCACATAGGATATACTTACAAACTACAAAAATACCAGTGAGCATTCCATCACTCAGTTGGGGGAAAATGGTTTGCTGGTTGGAGTCATACTTAGCACAGAGGAGGAGGATTGTGTTTATTGGTGGTCAATCATCTCATTTCTGCAGAAGTTCCTCAGGGTAGTGTCCTTACCCGAACCACCTCCATCTGCTTCATCAATAACCTTCCCTCCATCACAAGGTCAGATTACACAATGATCAGCATCATCCATGACTTCTCAGATGCTGAAGAAGTCTATGCTGAAATGCAGCAATTCCTGAATAAATTCCTGAAGAAGGGCTCATGCCCGAAATGTCAATTCTCCTGCTCCTTGGATGCTGCCTGACCTGCTGCGCTTTTCCAGCAACACATTTTCAGCTCTGATCTCCAGTTCTCACTTTCTCCTGAATAATATCCAGTCTTGAGCTGACAAGTGGCAAATATTATTTACACCATCCAAGGGCCAGGCAACGACCATCCCAAAAGCAGACAACCTAACCATTGGGCCTTGACATGGCAGGAAGAAACTTTTCCTCTTGGTGGAAAGATAAATAAACTGGGGGCATAGATTTAAGGCAGGAGGGTGAAAGGGGATGTGAGGGAAAAGGTTTTCACTCTCAGGGTGGTGGGAATCTGGAACTCCTGTAAGAGTGGTAGTCTTGGGGATGAAATGAATTACTGCAGCGAATGAGGATAGGAGAGATGGAAGCCCTCATCATAACATTTTAGAAGTATTAAGGTGTACACTTGTGATGCCAGAGCATCAAGTGCTGGAAATATGAATTAAAATAGTTCAATGATTGTTTTTGACCGATGCCAACTTGATGGGGTAATGGGCCTTTTTATGTGCTGGAGACCTCTTATGACATTACCATCACTGAATTCCCCCACTATCATTGACCACTGAACTGGATCAGCCATTTCCCGATGAAGGGCTTATGCCCGAAATGTCGACTTGCCTGCTTCTTGGACGTTGTCTGCCTGACGGGCTGTGCTTTCCCAACACCACGCTCTTCATCTGCAGTCCTCACTTTCTCCCAGTCATCTCAATACTGTCACTACAGAGCAGGTTAGAGGATACTTTGCCGTGGAGAAGTCATTTCTGTACTCCACAAAGCCATCCACCATCACAAGGCGCAAGTCAGGAGTATGATGAAAAGCTTCCCACTTGCCTGGTTGAGTGCAGCTCCAACAATACTCTACAGCTTGACATCATCCAGGATAAAGCAGTCTGCTTGATTGGCACCAAATCTCAAACATCCACTCCCTCCACCATCAATGCTCATTAGCAGCAGTGTGTACTATCTACAAGATACACTGCAGAAATTCACCAAACATCCTTACAGACACCTTCCAAACCCATGACAATTTCCATTTAGAAGGATAAGGGCAGCAGAGACACAGGAATACCACCAACACCTGCAAACGCCCTCATAGACAGTCACCATCCTGATTTGGAAATGTACCTCTGTCCTTCATTGTCACTGTTTAAAAGTCCTGCAACTCCCTCCCTGACAGGTTATCTTCCAATGGATTGTCTCAAGGCGGCAGCTCACCTTCTCAAGGGCAATTCGGAATGGGCAATAAATGCTTTCCCAGTTAATGAGGCCCATATCCCATGAATGAATAAAAAGAGCACATACTGGTGATTTGCCAGTCAATAAATACTGATAATTAGAGCACTCAAATACAGATCTAGTCCCAAACTATAAAAATAATTATTACAGTAAACGACAAACTGGTGACAATCTTGCTTTTAGGTTACATATCACACTCTCTCATCATGATTCAGTCACAAAACTGCAGTAAACATAACCAAGTAAACATCTATTCACTAAACTACTGTCAGTTGAGCGCATATCCATAAGAAATCAGCCTCTAAACTATATCAATGAGAATCTATTTGCTGAAGTACAGTAAATGTAACATTGCCAAGAAAGATTCAGTAACTAGACTGTGACGAATTTCAATCATATCACTGGGTCCCTGGATTAGAAAGGAAAATTGTGAGTTTCTAACGCCATGTACAAACTGGTGTGCAAATATAGAACAATGAGAATCAAAAAGAACACTCACATGAACTTTTATTCAATACTCAATATTAATATCAAATAGTCCAGTGAGTTGGCAAGTCAGTGAACATTATGGAACCAAAATTATGATATGCTTAGGAATTGCAAGCATACATTTTCTTGAAAGAATCCATGAGATTCACTGAAAATTCATTGATGAAGGACCTAGTTGTGGTTTATTGCAGATGACTCGTGGGCAGTCACACACTAGTATAAACAAATGAGACCTTGAATCAACATGAAACAGAAGGCCAGACATCTTATGACAAAACAACTAAGAGGATCACATGAGAAAACGAACAACATGGAGTTAGGTCTGTGAAACATAGACCAATGAACAACTGGTCACATGACCAGGAGACAGCAGACCAATCAACAGTTGATCAACAACCCCGATGGCCAATCAAGTGACTTAGAAGGATCAAACACAAGAGCAGTTGTTGTGCAGCAAAATCATGGAGCCTGGTCGCAATTGATGAAGTGAGACACTCAACTGGGAAGACGTGCTGAAACCACAACCAGTTTTCATCACATTGGATCCAAATGACCAGCACTCAAATGAGCCTGATTAAGGTAAAGAAAAAGGCACTATAGTCCCACTCTTTCATGAGAGAGAATTACCTCTGCTGGTAGTTTAATCTGAGAGTCACCATGCCTCAGGTGAAGGGCAAAGTAGGCAGGCAGAAAGCTGGAAGAACACAGCAAGCCAGGCAGCATCAGGAGGTGGAGAGGTCAACATTTTGGGTGTAATGTAACCCTTTTTGGCACAGCTGAGAAGGCAGGACCTTCACATTGACCTTGTCCAGTGTGGCAAATGAATGAAGTTAATGGCTTATTGCTGCATTGCAAACCAGCCAATGACCCCAACTAGTCTGGCTAACTAGTGGGTAAATACATGTTTCAAATCAGTATTTGGTTTTAAGTTTAATTTAATGGCAAAACAGCTGTTTGATTTACAGTAAAACATTGTTAGTTTTGATTCTCAATCTCTCATATTACAGTAATATAACCAACTCAAATTTATTTCTCTTTATGAAATTACAGTAAGTATAACATTCATCTGCAATGGTTCAGTTCAATAAATGACCTAAAGTTAACAGAAACAAGCAAAGATACAGATATTAATTTACAATAAATGAAGTGCACCTTAGTGAGTGGCCAGTCAGTACATTACACTAAATGCAGTATATACCAGTGAGGATCAGCTCACTCCAAAACCTCAACTAACAAAACACTTAATAGTGAGGATCCAATCACTAAAATATAGTCATTTTTTAAAAAAAAATCATTGAGGATCCAGTCAATCATTCTACTGTTAAAATAAATACACCAGTACAGATTCAGTCACTAAAAACTACAGTGAAGAAACATACGGTTGAAGATCCAGTCAATAGGAACTAAGGTTCAAAAAAAAGCACACAGCAGTGAGAATCCAGTCACTAAGAGCTACAGTCAATAAAATACACACAATTAAGTCCCAGTCATTAAAATCTATAACAATCAAAGCACCCATGGTGATGGATCCAGGCACCAAATACTACGCTAAATTAAGCACTGTCCAGTGAGGATTCAATCACCATCACTTCACTAAATAAAACACACATCAGTAAGGGTCCAAACACACTTAACAAATCAAACAACCCTGAGGATCCAGTGAATAAATCCACAGTAAATAAAACAACACCGACCAGTGAGTATCCAGTCACTAACAATTTCGATTATAAAATACACACTAGTCCAGAACCTGTCTTTAAAAACGATCTACTGAAAGTGAAACGCACACCAGTGAGCATCCAGTCAGTAAAACAAACAGGAAATAACACAAACAGTAAGGACACACTCATTAAAATCTACAGTAAATAACCACACGCGTAAGGATACAGTTATTATAAACTACAGTAAATAAAACACATTATTGAAGATAGAGTCATGAAAAACTACAATAAGGAAATCAGACACCAATGAGGTTACAGTCACTATAAACTACATTAAATAATACAGACAAGGTTATAGTCATTATAAACTATGGTAAATAAAACACACAGGTGTAAGGATATAGTCACCAAAAACGGTAAATAAAATGCATAGTGAGGATACAGTCACTGAAAACTACAGTAAATAAGACATACCAATGAGGATACAGTCACTAAAAATGACAGTAAAAGTAATACACACAATGAGAATAGAGTCACTGTACAGTAAATAAAACACACTGAGGATACAGTCTACAAAAAAACTTGAATAAAACACACACAAGGATACAGAGTCTATCAATACAGTAAACAAAGCAACCACCAGTGAAGTTACAGTCACTATAAACTACAGTAAGTTAAACACACCAGTGATGATATAGTCACTAAAAAAAACGACAGCAAATAAAACAAACAGTAATGAGGACACAGTGAGTGAATAAAACACATAGCAATGAGTGACAACTCACTGACAACTACAGTAAATAGAACACACAACAGTGCGGATACAGTCACTGAAAACTGCATTCGATAAAACATGGACCAGTGAGGATGCAATCACAAGAAAACTACATTAAATAAAGCACACTAATGAGGATACAAACACAAAACTATACTAAATAAAATATACGCCTGTGAGAATACAGTCACGAAAAACTACAGTAAATAAACCACACACCAGTGACGTTACAATCTACAATAAATGAAACACACGCCAATGAAGACACAGTCACTAAAAACACAACAAATAAAACATCTTGCAGTGAGGACACAGTCACTGAAAACTATAGTAAATAAAACAAATAGTGAGGATACAGACGCTAAAAGCTACAGTACAGAAACCACACAGTGAGGATACAGTCACTATTAACTACAGCAAATAAAACACACTAATGAGGATACAGTCACTGAAAACACAGTAATTAAAACATGTACCTATGAGAATACAGTCATTATAAACTACAGTAAATAAAACACATACCTAAGAGGATACAGTCACTATAAACCACAGTAAATAAAATATACGCCAATGCCAATACGGTCACTATAGACTACAGTAAATAAAATACACATGAGGATACAGTCACCAAAAACTACATGAAAGCAAACATAGTGGGGATACATTCACTATAAACTACAGTAACGAAAATGCACACCAGTGAAGACACAGTCACCATAAACTGCTGTAAATTAAACACACCAGCAAGGATACAGTCACTGAAATCTACAGGAAATAAAACAGATACTAGTGAGACTACACTCACTAAAAACTACAAGAAATGAAACAAAAAGCAGTAAGGATACAGCCATTAAAATCTATAGTAAATATACAAGTAGTGAGGATACAGTTACTGAGAAGAATAGTAACTAAAACACAATGAGGATAAAGTCACTAAGAACGGAGGTAAATAAAACACACCATTGATGATTCAGTCACTATAAACTGCAGTAAATGAAAACAGCACTAATGAGAATACAGTCACTACAGTAAATGAAACACACACCTGTGAGGTTACAGTCACTATAAACTACAGTAAATAAAAGGCAATGATACAGTAACTGAAAACTCCAGTTAATAAAATACACACCCATGAGGATACAGTCACTAAAAATTACAGCAAATACAACGCACACCAGTAAAGATGCAGTTACTAAAGACTACAGGCACAGTCACTGAAAACTGAAGTAAATATAACAAATTGGATATAGTCACTGTAAACTACAGAAAATAAAACACACCAGTGAGGATACGATCACTATAAACTACAGAAAAACAAATGACTTGCACAAAAGATGATACAGGCATGATAAAATACAGTACATCAAACACACAGTAGTGAAGATACAGTCACTGAAAACTGCAGTAATGCAAACACACAGTAAAGATACAGTCATTATAAAGTACAGTAAATAAAGAACACCAATGATGACAGTCACCAAAATCTACAAGAAATAAAATAGAAACCAGTGAGGCTACAGTCATCAAAGACTAGTGAATAAAACATACAGTAGTGAGGGTACAGACATTAAAATCTAAAGTAATACAAATAGTGAGGATACAGTTACTGAAAAGAATAGTAAATGAAACACAATAAAGATAAAGTCATTAATAACTGCAGTAAATAAAACACACCATTGAGGATTCAGTCAGTATAAACTAAAGTAAATAGAACACCACCAGTGAGAATACAGTCACTAAAAAACCTCAGTAACCAAAACACACCCCAGTGAGGATATAGTCAGTATAAACTACAGTAAATAAAAGACACTAATACGAATGCAATCACTGAAAAGTACAGCAATTAAAATTAACACCAACGATAATACTGTCACTAAAACTGCAGTAAACAAAACACAACAATGAGGACACATTCAATAAAAACTACTGTGAATACAACACAGAGCAATCAGGATACAGTCATTGAAAATTGCAGTAAATCAAGTAGATAACAGCAAGAATACAGTCACTACGAACGACAGCAAATAAAAACACTAATGAGAATAGTCACTGAAAACTACAGTAAATAGAACACACACCCATGTGGATACAGTCAGTAAAGCCTACAGTAAATAAACACACCAATGCAGACAATCACTAAAAACTACAGTGAATAAAGCAGACAGCAATGAGGATACAATTACTGAAAACTACAATAAATAAAATTCACAATAGTGCAGATACAGTCACTAAAAACAACAGCAAATAAAACATACATCAGTGAGGGTACAGTCACTATAAACTGTTTTTGTTTATATATAAAACACAACAGTGAGGATAGAGTCAGTGAAAACTACAGTAAATAAAACACACACCAGTGAGGGTACAGTCATTGTAAACTGTAGTAAATAAAACACACACTAATGAGAATACATTAACTAAAACCTACAGTAAATAAAGCATATAGTAGTGAGGATACAGTAACTGAAATCTACAGTAAAACACACACATAGTGAGGATACAGTCACTAAAAAAACCAAAGTAACCAACACACACATCATTGAGGATGCAGTCACTATAAATACCAGTAAATAAAACACTCACCAATGAGAGTACAGTCATTATAAACCTCAGTAAATAAAGACACTAATGAGGATACAGTCACTGAAATCTACAGTAAATACAATACACACCAGCAATAATACAGTCACTAAAGAATGACAGTGAATAAAACAACAATGAGAACACAGTCTCTAAAAACTAGTGTATAAAACACAAAGTAATTAGGACACCGTCATTGAAAACTGTAGTAAATCAAATACATATCAGCAATAATACAGTCACTATAAACTACAGGAAATAAAAGGATATACTCTCTATAAACATCTGTCAATAAAATAAATTAATGTGAATACAGTCACCAAAAAGTACAGTAATTAAAATGCACACATGCAATAATACTGACACTTTAAAAACACAGTAAATAAAACGAGGGCACAGTCACTCAAAGCTACAGTGAATATAACACATAGCAATTAGGATACAGTCATTGAAAATTGCATAAATCAAATACATAACAGTAAGAATACAGACACTAAAAACTACAAATAAAACAGTCCAGCGAGATTGCAGTCACTAAAAACTAGAACAAACAAAAAACAACACACCACTGAGGATATAGCCACTATAAACCACAAGAAATAAAACATACTAGTGAGGCTGCGATCACTGAAGACTACAGTAAATAAAACACATACGGTGAGAATACATTCAATAAAACAGAGACCAGTGAGGATACAGTCACTAAAAACTGCAGTAAATAAAAGACAAAACATGAGGATACAGTCAGTACAAAATACAGTAAATAAAACACATTAATGAGAATACACTCATTGAAAAGTACAGTAATTAAAGTGCACACCAATGATAATACTGTCACTAAAAACCACAGTAAATAAAGCACAACAATGAGGATACAGTTACTAAAAACTACAGTGAATATAACACATAGCAATTAGGATAGAGTCATTGAAAATTGCAGTAAATCAAATACATAACAGTGGGAATACAACCACTAAAAGCTCCAGCAACTGAAACACACACCCATGAGTTAGTCTCCAAAACCTAAAGCAAACAAAACAACATGCTAGTGAAGCTTCAGTCACCAAAAATAAAACACATAGCAGTGAGGGTATAGTCACTGAAAACAGCAGTAACTAAAACAGACATGAATGAGGATCCAGTCACTAAAAACTACAGTAGGAAAAAGACAGACAAGTGAGGATGCAGTCACGACAAACTAATTTAAATCAAACACATACCAGTGAGGAAATGGTCACTGAAAACTACAGTAATTAGTTTAAAAAATTGTGAAGATAAAGTAACTAAAAAACTACAATGAATAAAACATACTAGAGGGGATACAATCAGTAAAATTATAGTAAATACAACACAAACCCAATAGGATATAGTCACTAACAACTACAGTAAATACAGCACATATCAGTGAAGATACAGTCAATATAACTACAGTAAACAAAATGCACACCAATGAGGATTCAGTCTGTAGAATCTACTGTAAATAAAACACACTAATATGGTTACAGTCACTAAAAACTAGAGGAGTGAATAAAACAGATAGCAATGAGTATACACTCACTTAAAACTACAACAAAAAGCACACACCAACAAGGATACAGGCACTATAAACTGTTGCAAAACAAAACACATCAATGAGAATCATCACTGAACACAACATTAAATAAAACTCACACTCATGAGGATACAATCAGTAAAACCCAAAGTAAATTTAAAAAGTCAATGAGACACAGTCACTAAAAACTACAGTAAATGAAACAGTTAGCAATTAGAATACAGTCACTGAAAATTGTAGTAAATAAAACAGACATAGTGGGAATACAGTCACTATAAATTACAGTAAATAAAACACATACAAATGAGGAAACTGACACCAGAAACTACAGTAAATAAAACAAGTAATGAGGCTACAGTCACTGAAAACTACAGTAAGTAAAGCACACACCAGTGAGATAGAGTCACTATAAACTATAATAAATCAAACAGTGAGGATACGGCCACTGAAAACTACAGTAATTTTTAAAAATTTTGAGTATAAAGTCACAGAAAACTACAGTGAATGAAACATACTAGTGGGGATACAGTCATTAAAAACTATAGAAAATACAACACAAACTCAATGAGGATACAGTCACTAAAACTACAGCAAATAAATCACACACCAGTGAGGATACAGGTACTACAAACTGCTGTAAATAAATTGCACACCTAGAAGGAAACAATCTGTTAAATCTACTGTAAATAACATATGCCAATGTGGACACTGTCGCTGAAAACTACAGTGAATAAAACACAGAGCAATGAGTATACAATCACTGAAAGCTATAATAAATGAAATACACATCAGTGAGGATACAGTCACTATAAACTACAGGTAATAAAACACACGGGTGAGGATACAGGCATTATAAACTACAGCAAATAAAACACACTAATTAGCATAGTCACTGAAATCTACAGTAAATAAAAGCACAGCCATGAGCATACAATCAGTAAAACCTACAGTAGATAAAACACACCAATGAGGACAGTCAGTAAAAACTACAGTGAATAAAACATGTAGCAATCAGTAAACACCCATTGAAAACTACAGTAAATGAAATACACATCAGCGGGAATATACTCACCATAAACCACAGCAAATAAAACACAATGAAAACTACAGTAAATAAAACACACACCCACGAGGATACACTCACTAAAACCCACAGTGAATAAAGCAGATAGCAATGAGGATACAGTCACTGGAAACTGCAGTAAATAAAATACATAACAGCCAGAATATAGTCGCTAAAAATGACAGCAAAGAAAACACACGTCTGTGAGGATACAGTCACTATAAACGACTGTACAGAAAAACACACCACTGAGGGTACAGTCACGAGAAACTACGGCACATAAAACACAAACCAGTGAGGGTACAGTCACTAGGAACTACTGTACAGAACACACAACAGTGAGGGTACAATTATACACTACTGTACGGAAAACACACAGTGAGGGTAGAGTCACTATAAATTACTGGACAGAAAACAAATACCAGTGAGGGTACAGTCACTAAAAACTACAGGAAACACACCAGTGAAGACAGTCACCATAAACTACTATACAGAAAACACAGTTAGGATACAGTCACTATAAACTACTGCACGGAAAACACACAGTGAGGGTACAGTCACTAGAAACTATTGCACAGAAAACAAAAACCAGTGACAGTACAGTCACTATAAACTACAGGAAACACACACCAGTGATGGTACAGTTACTAGAATCTACTGTACAGAAAACATACACCAGTGAGCGTATAGTAACTATACATTACAGGAAACACACCAGTGAAAATACAGTCACCATAAACTACTGTACAGAAAAAACACACCAGTGAGGGTACAGTCACTATAAACTACAGGAATCACACACCAGTGATGGTACAGTCGCTAGAAACTACTGCACAGAAAACACACACCAGTGATGGTACAGTTACTAAAATCTACTGTACAGAAAACACACACCAGTGAGGGTACAGTCACTAGAAACTACTGCACAGAAAACACACACCAGTGATGGTACAGTTACTAAAATCTACTGTACAGAAAACACACACCAGTGAGGGTACAGTCACTATAAACTACTGCAAACACATACCAGTGATAGTACAGTCACTATAAACTACTGTACACAAAATGCACACCAGTGAGGATACAGTCACTAGGAACTACTGCACAGAAAACACACACCAGTGAGGATACAGTCACTAGGAACTACTGGACAGAAAACACACACCAGTGAGGGTATAGTCACTATATAGGACTGTACAGAAAACACACACTAGGATCTACTGTACAGAAAACACACAACAGTGTGTACAGTCACCAAAAACTACTGTACAGAAAACACAGTGAGGGCAGAGTCACCATAAACTACTGTACAGAAAACACATACCAGTAAGGGTACAGTCACTATAAACTACAGGAAAGAAACACCAGTGATAGTACAGTCACTATAAACTACTGTACACAAAACACACACCAGTGAGGGACAGTCACCATGAACTACTGTACAGAAAACACACACCAGTGAGAGTACAGTCACTAGAAACTACTGCAAACACATACCAGTGATAGTACAGTCACTATAAACTACTGTACACAAAACACACACCAGTGAGGGACAGTCACCATGAACTACTGTACAGAAAACACACACCAGTGAGGATACAGTCACTATATAGTACTGTACAGAAAACACAAAATGAGGGTACAGTCACTAGGAACTACTATACAGAAAACACTGTACAGTCACCATAAACCACTGTACAGAAAACACACACCAGTGAGGATACAGTCACGATAAAGTAAAGTACTGTACAGAAAACACACACGTGACGGTACAGTCACTATAAAGTACTGCACTGAAAACTCACGCCAGGGAGGATACAGTCACTATAAACTACTGTACAGAAAACCCAGTGAGGGTACAGTCACTAGAAACTACTGTACAGAAAACACACACCAGTGAGGGTATAGTCACTAGAAACTACTGTACAGAAACACCCAATTAAGATACAGTCACAATAAAGTACTGCACAGAAAACACACACCAGTGAGGGTACAGTCACTAGGAACTACTGTACAGAAAACACACACCAGTGAGGGTACAGTCACTATAAACTACTGTACAGAAAACACATACCAGTGATAGTACAGTCACTAGGAACTACTGTACAGAAAACACACGCCAGTGAGGGTACAGTCACTATAAAGTACAGGAAACACACCAGTGATAGTACAGTCACTATAAACTACTGTACACAAAATGCACACCAGTGAGGGACAGTCACCATGAACTACTGTACAGAAAACACACACCAGTGAGGATACAGTCACTAGGAACTACTGTACAGAAAACACACCTGTAAGGATACAGTCACTATAAAGTACTGTACAGAAAACATACACCAGTGAGGGTACAGTCGCTATACATTACAGGAAACACACCAGTGAAAATACAGTCACCATAAACTACTGTACAGAAAAAACACACCAGTGAGGGTACAGTCACTAGAAACTACAGGAATCACACACCAGTGATGGTACAGTCACTAGAAACTATTGTACAGAAAACACTCACCAGGTAGGATACAGTCACTATAAATTACTGTACAGAAAACACACCAGTGAGGGTGCAGTCACTTGGATCTACTGTACAGAAAACTGTCACCAGTGAGGATACAGTTACTAGAAAATACTGTACAGAAAACACAGTGAGGGTACAGTCACTAAAAACTACTGTACAGAGAACACACACCAATGAGGGTACAGTCACTATAAACTACAGGAAACAAAGTGATGGTACAGTCATAAGAAAAAAACTGCACAGAAAACACACATCAATGAGGGTACAGTCACTATAAACTGCATGGAACACATCAGTGATGGTACAGTTACTAGAAACTACTGTACAGCAAACACACACCAGTGAGGGTACAATCACCAGAAACTGCTGTACAGCAAACACACACCAGTGAGAGTACAGTCACTAGAAACTACTGTACAGAAAACACACACCAGTGAGGGTACAGTCACTATAAACTACAGAAAACAAACACCGGTGATAGTACAGTCGCTATAAACTGCTGCACAGAAAACACACACCAGTGAGTGTATAGTCACTATATAATACTGTACAGAAAACACACACCAATGAGGATACAGTCACTAGGAACTACTGCACAGAAAACACACCCGTGAGGGCAGAGTCACTATAAACTACTGTATAGAAAACACACACCAGTGTGGGTACAGTCACGAGAAACCCCCTTACAGAAAACACATACCAGTGAGGGTACAGTCACTCGGAACTACTGCACAGAAAACACACACCAGTGAGGGTACAGTCACTATACACGACTGGAAACACACAGCAGTGATAGTACAGTTACTATAAAACACACCAGTGAAGATACAGTCACCATAAACTACTGTACAGAAAACACACACCAATGATAGTACAATCACTAGAAACTACTGCACAGAAAATACATACCAGTGAGGGTACAGTCAATATAAACTACTGTACAGCAAACACACACCAGTGAGGGTACAGTCACAAGAAAAAAACTGCACAGAAAACACACCAGTGAGAGTACAGTCACTAGAAACTACTGTACAGAAGACACAGACCATTGTGGGTACAGTCACTAGAAACTACTGCAAACACATACCAGTGAGGATACAGTCACTATAAACGACAGGAAACAAACACCAGTGATAGCACAGTCACTATAAATGACTGTACACAAAACACACACCAGTGAGGGACAGTCACCATGAACTACTGTACAGAAAACACACACCAGTGAGGGTACAGTCACGAGAAACCACTGTACAGAAAACACATTCCAATGATGGTACAGTTACTAGAAACTACTGTACAGAAAACACACACCAGTGAGGGTACAGTCACTATACACTGCATGAAACACATCAGTGATGGTACAGTTACCAGAAACTACTGTACAGAAAACACACACCAGTGAGGATACAGTCACTATAAAGTACTGTACAGAAAACACACACCAGTGAGGGTACAATCACCAGAAACTGCTGTACAGTGCGAGTACAGTCACTAGAAACTACTGTACAGAAAATACACACCAGTGAGGGTACAGGTCACTATAAACTACAGGAAACAAACACCCGTGATAGTACAGTCACTATAAACTACTGTACACAAAACACACACCAGTGAGTATATAGTCACTATATAATACTGTACAGAAAACACACACCAATGAGGATACAGTCACTAGGAACTACTGCACAGAAAACACACCCGTGAGGGCAGAGTCACTATAAACTGCTGTATGGAAAACACACACCAGTGCGGGTACAGTCACGAGAAACCACTGTACATAAAACACAAACCAGTGAGGGTACAGTTCCTAGAAAAAACTGCACAGAAAACACATACCAATGAGAGTACAGTCACCATAAACTACAAGAATCACACACTAGTGATAGTACAGTTACTAGAAACTACTGTACAGAAAACACACACCAGTGAGGGTACAGTCACTAGAAACTACTGTACAGAAAACACACACCAGTGAGGGACAGTCACTATATAGTAGTGTACAGAAAACACACAATGTGGGTACAGTCACTAGGAACTACTATACAGAAAACACTGTGTACAGTCATCATAAACCACTGTACAGAAAACACACACCAGTGAGGATACAGTCACTATAAAGTACTGCACTGAAAACACACACCAGGGAGGATACAGTCACTATAACCTACTGTACAGGAAACCCAGAGAGAGTACAGTCACTAGAAACTACTGTACACAAAACACACCAGTGAGGGACAGTCACCATGAACTACTGTACAGAAAACACACACCAGTGAGGGTACAGTCACTATAAACTACAGAAAACAAACACCGGTGATAGTACAGTCGCTATAAACTGCTGCACAGAAAACACACACCAGTGAGTGTATAGTCACTATATAATACTGTACAGAAAACACATACCAATGAGGATACAGTCACTAGGAACTACTGCACAGAAAACACACCCGTGAGGGCAGAGTCACTATAAACTACTGTACAGAAAACATACACCAGTGAGGGTACACTCACTATAATCTACCGTACAGAAAACACACCAGTGAGTACAGTCACAAGAAAAAACTGCACAGAAAACACACACCATTGTGGGTACAGTCACTAGAAACTACTGTACAAAAAACACACACCAGTGAGGGTACAGTCACTATACATTACTGTACAGACAACACACACCAGTGAGAGTACAGTCACTAGAAACTACTGCAAACACATACCAGTGATAGTACAGTCACTATAAACTACTGTACACAAAACACACACCAGTGAGGGACAGTCACCATGAACTACTGTACAGAAAACACACACCAGTGAGGGTACAGTCACTAGAAACTACTGCAAACACATACCAGTGATAGTACAGTCACTATAAACTACTGTACACAAAACACACACCAGTGAGGGACAGTCACCATGAACTACTGTACAGAAAACACACACCAGTGAGAGTACAGTCACTAGAAACTACTGCAAACACATACCAGTGATAGTACAGTCACTATAAACTACTGTACACAAAACACACACCAGTGAGGGACAGTCACCATGAACTACTGTACAGAAAACACACACCAGTGAGGGTACAGTCACTAGAAACTACGGCACAGAAAACACACACCAGTGAGGGTACAGTCACCATAATGTACTGTACAGAAAACGCACACTAGTGAGGGTACAGTCACTAGAAACTACTGTGCAGAAAACTCACACCAGTGAGGGTACAGTCATTAGAAACTACTGTACAGAGAACACACCAATGAGGGTACAGTCACTCGAAGAAACTGCACAGAAAACACATACCATTGAGGGTACAATCAATATAAACTACAGGAAACACACACCAGTGATGGTACTGTTACTAGAATCTACTGTACAGAAAACACACAGCAGTGAGGGTACAGTCACTATAAATTACTGTACAGAAAACACACACCAGTGAGAGATCCAATCACCATAACGTACTGTACAGAAAACACACACGAGTGAGGGTACAGCCACTATAATGTACTGTACAGAAAACACCCAGTGAGGGTACAGTCACTAGAAACTACGGCACAGAAAACACACACCAGTGAGGGTACAGTCACTAAATTACTGTACAGAAAACACATACCAATGAGGGTACAGTCACCATAAACTACAAGAAACACACACCAGTGCTAGTACAGTTACTAGAAACTACGGCACAGAAAATACACACCAGTGAGGATACAGTCACTAGAAACTATGGCACAGAAAACACACACCGGTGATGGTACAGTAAATATAAACTACAGGAAACACAGTGATGGTACCGTTACAAGATATTACTGTACAGCAAACACACACCAGTGAGGGTACAGTCACGAGAAAGTCCTGTATAGAAAAAACACACCAGTGAGGATACAGTCACTAAAAAGGACTGTACAGAAAACACACTAGTGAGGGTACAGTCAATATAAATTACTGTGCAGAAAACACACACCAGTGAGGGTACGTCACGAGAAACGACTGCACAGAAAACATACCAGTGAGGGTACAGTCACTATACAGTACAGGCAACACACAACAGTGATGGTACAGGCAATATAAATTACTGTACAGAAAACACATACCAGTGAGGGTACAGTCAATATAAACTACAGGAAACACACAGTGATGGTACAGTTACTAGAAACTACTGTACAGAAAACACCCAGTGAGAGTACAGTCACTAGAAACTTCTGTACAGAAAACACACACAATTGTGGGTACAGTCACTATATATTACTGTACAGAAAACACACACCAGTGAGGGCAGAGTCACTAGAAACTACTGCAAACACATACCAGTGATAGTACAGTCACTAGAAACTACTGTACACAAAACACACACCAGTGAGGGACAGTCACCATGAACTACTGTACAGAAAACACACCAGTGAGGGTACAGTCACCATAACATACTGTACAGAAAACGCACAGGAGTGAGGGTACAGTCACTAGAAACTACTGTACAGAAAACACATCCATGAGGGTACAGTCACTATAAACTAGTGTACAGAGAACACACACCAATGAGGGTACAGTCACTATAAACTACAGGAAACACACCCCTGTGATGGTACAGTTACTAGAAACTACTGTACAGAAAAGAAACACCAGTGAAGATACAGTCACCATAAACTACTGTTCAGAAAACACACACCAGTGAGGATACAGTCACTTTAAGTACTGTACAGGAAACATACCAGTGAGGGTACAGTCAAAATAAACTACAGGAAACAGTGATGGTACAGTTACTAGAAACTACTATACAGCAAACAGACACCAGTGTGGGTAGAGTCACTATAAAGTACTGTATAGAAAAAACACCAGTGAGGATACAGTCACTAGGAACTACTGTAAACACATACCAGTGAGGGTACAGTCACTATAAACTACAGGAAACAAACACCAGTGATAGTACAGTCACCATGATCTACTGTACAGAAAACACACACCAGTGAGGATACAGTCACCATAAACTACTGTATTGAAAACACAGACCAGTGAGGGTACAGTCACTAGAAACTACTGTACAGAAAACACACACCAGTAAGGGGACAGTCACAAGAAACTACTGTACAGAAAACACACCAATGATGGTACAGTCACTCGATAAAACTGCACAGAAAACACACACCAGTGAGGGTATAATCAATATAAATTACAGGAAACACACCAGTAAGGGTACAGTCACTAGAAACAACTGTACAGAAAACACACACCAGGTAGGATACAGTCACTATAAATTATGTACAGAAAACACACCAGTAATGGCACAGTCACTATATAGCACTGTACTGAAAACACACACCAGTGAGGGTACAGTCACTAGAAACTACTGCACAGAAAACAAACACCAGTGTGGATACAGTCACTATAAAGTACTTTACAGAAACCACACCAGTGAGGGTACCGTCACTAGAAACTACTGTACAGAAATCACACACCAGTGAGGGTACAGTCAATATGAACTACAGAAAACACACACCAGTGATGGTAGAGTTACTAGAATCTACTGTAAAGAAAACACACACCAGTGAGGGTACAGTCACTATAAACTGCTGTACAGAAAACACACACCAGTGAGGGTAGAGTCAATAGAATCTACTGTACAGAAAACACACCAGTGAGGATACAGTCACTATAAACTACTGTACAGAAAACACAGACTAGTGAGGGTACAGTCACTATACACTACAGGAAACATACACCATTTAGGGTACACTCACTAGAAACCACTGTACAGAAAACACACACCAGTAAGGATACAGTCACTATAAAATACTTCACAGAAAACACACCAGTGAGGGTACAGTCACTATAAACTCCTGTATAGAAAAAAAACACAGCAGTGAGGGTACAGTCACTAGAAACTACTGGACAGAAAACAGTGAGGATACAGTCAGAATAAAGTACTGTATAGAAAACACATACCAGTGAGGGTACCGTCACTAGAAACTACTGGACAGAAAACACGCAACAGTGAGGATACAGTCACTATAAACTACTGTGCAGAAAACACACCCCAATGAGGGTACAGTCTTTAGAAAAAAACTGCACAGAAAACACATACCAGTGAGGGTACAGTCAATATAAGCTACAGGAAACACACACCAGTGATGGTACAGTTACGAGAAACTACTGTACAGAAAACACACACCAAATAGGATACAGTCACTATAAATTACTGTACTGAAAACACACACCATTGAGGGTACAGTCACTAGGAACTATTGTACAGAAAACACACAACAATGTGTACAGTCACGAGAAACCACTGTACAGAAAACATACACCATTTAGGGTACAGTCACTAGAAACTACTGGACAGAAAACACACACCAGTGATGGTACAGTTACTAGAAACGCCTGTATAGACAAAACCCAGCAGTGAGGGTACAGTCACTAGAAAGTACTGTACAGGAAACACACCAGTGAGGGTACAGTCACTAGAAACTACTGGACAGAAAACACATACCAGTGAGGGTACAGTCAATATAAACTACAGGAAACACACACCAGTGATGGTACAGTTACTAGAATCTACTGTACAGAAAACACACACCAGTGAGGGTACAGTCACTATAAAGCACTGGACAGAAAACACACACCAGTGAGGGTACAATCTCTATAAATGTACTGTACTATAAAGTATAAAGTACAATCACTATAAAGTACTGTACCCTCACTGGTGTGTGTTTTCTGTACAGTCACGAGAAACCACTGTACAGAAAACACAGTGAGGAACAGTCACTAGAAACTACTGTACAGAAGACACACAGTGAGGGTACAGTCACTATAAATTACTGTACAGAATACACACACCAGTGAGGATACAGTCACTATAAAACACTGCACAGAAAACACACACCAGTGAGAATACAGTCACTATAAAGCATTGGACAGAAAACACACACCAGTGAGGGTACAGTCACTAGAAACTAGTGTACAGAAAAGACACACCAGTGAGGGTACTGTCACTATAAAGTACTATACAGAAAACACACACCATTGTGGGTACAGTCATGAGAAACTACTGTACACAAAACACACACCAGTGAGGATACAATCACTATAAAGGACTGCACAGAAAACACACTTGTGAGGGTACAGTCATGATAAACTACAGGAAAAACAGAGTGATGGTACAGTTACTAGAAACTGCTGTACAGCAAACACATTCCACTGAGGATACAGTCACTATAAAGTACTGTACAGAAAACACACACCAATGAGGATACAGTCACACTGAACTACTGTATAGTAAACACACACCAATGAGGATACAGTCACTAGAAACTACTGGACAGAAAACAGTGAGGATACAGTCACAATAAAGTACTGTATAGAAAACACATACCAGTGAGGGTACCGTCACTAGAAAGTACTGGACAGAAAACACTCAACAGTGAGGGTACAGTGACTATAAATTACTGTTCAGAAAACACACACCAGTAAGGATACAGTCACTAAAAACTACTGCACAGAAAACACACACCAGTGAGGGTACAATCACTAGACACTACTGTACAGAAAACAAACACCAGTGAGGATACAGTCACTATAAACTACAGGAAACACATAGTGATGGTACAGTCACTAGAAACTGCTGTACAGCAAACACATTCCACTGAGGATACAGTCACTATAAAGGACTGTACAAAAAACACACACCAGTGATGGTACAGTTACTAGAAACTGCTGTACAGCAAACACACACCAGTGAGAGTACAGTCACTAAAAGCTACTGTACAGAAAACACACACCAGTGAGGGTACAGTCACTAAAATCTACCATAAATAAAACAGACACATGTGAGTGTACAGTCACTATAAATTACAACAAATAAAACACATTAAATAAGCTGTACACCAGTGAGGATCCAGTTACTATGCTGCATTAAGTAACCTGTACACCAGTGAGGATCTAGTTACTACACTGTATTAAGTAACCTGTACACCAGTTAGGATCCAGTGACTACAATGTATTAAATAAGCTGTAAACCAGTGAGGATCCAGTTACTACACTGTATTAAATAACCTGTACACCAGTGAGGATCCAGTTACTACACTGTATTAAATAACCTGTACACCAGTGAGGATCCAGTTACTACACTGTATTAAATAAGCTGTACCCCAGTGAGAATCCAGTTACTACACTGTATTAAATAAGCTGTACACCAGTGAGGATCTAGTTACTACACTGTATTAAATAAGCTGTACACCAGTGAGGATCCAGTTACTACACTGTATTAAATAAGCTGTACACCAGTGAGGATCTAGTTACTACACTGTATTAAATAACCTGTACACCAGTGAGGATCCAGTTACTACACTGTATTAAGTAACCTGTACACCAGTTAGGATCCAGTGACTACAATGTATTAAATAAGCTGTACACCAGTGAGGATCTAGTTACTACACTGTATTAAATAAACTGTACACCAGTGAGGAACTAGTTACTACACTGTATTAAATAACACACCATTGAGGATCTAGTTACTACACTGTATTAAATAACCTGTACACCAGTGAGAATCCAGTTACTACACTGTATTAAATAAGCTGTACACCAATGAGGATCCAGTTACTACAC
Source organism: Chiloscyllium punctatum (assembly GCF_047496795.1). Taxonomy (NCBI): domain Eukaryota; kingdom Metazoa; phylum Chordata; class Chondrichthyes; order Orectolobiformes; family Hemiscylliidae; genus Chiloscyllium; species Chiloscyllium punctatum. The sequence goes on along the minus strand of NC_092768.1, from coordinate 44,516,904 downwards.
TGTATTAAATAACACACCATTGAGGATCTAGTTACTACACTGTATTAAATAAGCTGTACCCCAGTGAGAATCCAGTTACTACACTGTATTAAATAAGCTGTACACCAGTGAGGATCTAGTTACTACACTGTATTAAATAAGCTGTACACCAGTGAGGATCCAGTTACTACACTGTATTAAATAAGCTGTACACCAGTGAGGATCCAGTTACTACACTGTATTAAATAACCTGTACACCAGTGAGGATCCAGTTACTACACTGTATTAAATAAGCTGTACACCAGTGAGGATCTAGTTACTACACTGTATTAAATAACCTGTACACCAGTGAGGATCCAGTTACTACACTGTATTAAGTAACCTGTACACCAGTGAGGATCTAGTTACTACACTGTATTAAATAACACACCATTGAGGATCTAGTTACTACACTGTATTAAATAACCTGTACACCAGTGAGAATCCAGTTACTACACTGTATTAAATAAGCTGTACACCAATGAGGATCCAGTTACTACACTGTATTAAATAACACACCGTTGAGGATCTAGTTACTACACTGTATTAAATAACCTGTACACCAGTGAGGATCCAGTTACTACACTGTATTAAATAAGCTGTACCCCAGTGAGAATCCAGTTACTACACTGTATTAAATAAGCTGTACACCAGTGAGGATCTAGTTACTACACTGTATTAAATAAGCTGTACACCAGTGAGGATCCAGTTACTACACTGTATTAAATAAGCTGTACACCAGTGAGGATCCAGTTACTACACTGTATTAAATAACCTGTACACCAGTGAGGATCCAGTTACTACACTGTATTAAATAAGCTGTACACCAGTGAGGATCCAGTTACTACACTGTATTAAATAACCTGTACACCAGTGAGGATCTAGTGACTACACTGTATTAAATAAGCTGTACACCAGTGAGGATCCAGTTACTACACTGTATTAAATAAGCTGTACACCAGTGAGGATCTAGTTACTACACTGTATTAAATAACCTGTACACCAGTGAGGATCCAGTTACTACACTGTATTAAATAAACTGTACACCAGTGAGGATCCAGTTACTATACTGCATTAAATAACCTGTACACCAGTGAGGATCTAGTGACTACACTGTATTAAATAAGCTGTACACCAGTGAGGATCCAGTTACTACACTGTATTAAATAAACTGTACACCAGTGAGGATCTAGTTACTACACTGTATTAAATAGCCTGTACACCAGTGAGGATCCAGTGACTACACTGCATTAAATAAGCTGTACACCATTGAGGATCTAGTTACTACACTGTATTAAATAAACTGTACACCAGTGAGGATCCAGTTACTACACTGTATTAAATAACCTGTACACCAGTGAGGATCCAGTTACTATACTGTATTAAATAACCTGTACACCAGTGAGGATCCAGTGACTACACTGCATTCAGTAACCTGTACACCAGTGAGGATCTAGTTACTACACTGTATTAAATAACCTGTACACCAGTGAGGATCCAGTGACTACACTGTATTAAATAAGCTGTACACCAGTGAGGATCCAGTTACTACACTGTATTAAATAACCTGTACACCAGTGAGGATCCAGTGACTACACTGCATTCAGTAACCTGTACACCAGTGAGGATCTAGTTACTACACTGTATTAAATAACCTGTACACCAGTGAGGATCCAGTGACTACACTGTATTAAATAACCTGTACACCAGTGAGGATCCAGTTACTATACTGTATTAAATAACCTGTACACCAGTGAGGATCCAGTGACTACACTGCATTCAGTAACCTGTACACCAGTGAGGATCTAGTTACTACACTGTATTAAATAACCTGTACACCAGTGAGGATCCAGTGACTACACTGTATTAAATAAGCTGTACACCAGTGAGGATCCAGTTACTACACTGTATTAAATAACCTGTACACCAGTGAGGATCCAGTTACTACACTGTATTAAATAAGCTGTACACCAGTGAGGATCTAGTTACTACACTGTATTAAATAAACTGTACACCAGTGAGGATCCAGTGACTACACTGTATTAAATAAGCTGTACACCAGTGAGGATCTAGTTACTACACTGTATTAAATAAACTGTACACCAGTGAGGATCCAGTTACTACACTGTATTAAATAAACTGTACACCAGTGAGGAACTAGTTACTACACTGCATTCAGTAACCTGTACACCAGTGAGGATCCTGTTACTACACTGTATTAAATAAACTGTACACCAGTGAGGATCTAGTTACTACACTGTATTAAATAAACTGTACACCAGTGAGGAACTAGTTACTACACTGCATTCAGTAACCTGTACACCAGTGAGGATCCTGTGACTACACTACACTAAATTAGCTGCAAACCTGTGACAGTGGCTGCAGTGGATTAAGTAAAGTGTCCACCAGTGAGGATCCAGTGACTGCACTGCATTAAATAAATAAACCAAAAGTGAAAATTTAATCATGGAATACTAGACAAAATCAAATGACAACCAGTGAGGGTTCAGTGACTACACTGAATTAAATAATCCACTAGCCAGTGAGGATCCAGTAACTACACTAGATTATATAAAACCCTTAAGTGAATATACAAACTGCACTTTGCAATCCTTTTGATCTCTGAGCTGCTCCTTAATATAGCTGTCTGACATGACTTTCTATCCTTCCAGCTGGTTTGGAATATTCTCCCACAAAAGCTCTTACCTTCCCTGCTTTTCTTGTGTCTAACACTCGTACTGATTGCATGCAGCACTCTGCATTACTGACTCTGCTTGTCATTTTCTCACTTCTCAGGGTGAAAACAGAATCTTCTTCTCCATAATGATGGTTTCAAGTGCCATGGCTCACTGATAAAATCCATTAAACTGGAGCAAAAATAACAAGAGTAAAGATCCAGTCCCTAAACTACATCACTTATCACACGTACTGTTCAGAATCTCGTCACTAAACTACACAAAAAAACAGCAGCAAGATCCAATCCATAAACTACATTACATGTACCAAATACCATTAAGGATCTAGTCACTAAAGAGTATTAAATATAAAATGCACACGTGAGGATGCAGTGAAATAAATATTGCAAGTAAAATTACATTCCTGACTGATGATCTGATTGGTAAAGAGAAAGTCCTTCATGAGAACCCAATAGTAAAAGTAATGGTCATGTATGATGGACTAATCACACAAATACAATAAGTATAATCTAGTCACTAAACCTTACTAAATATAATCCATTTGCTGAGGATTCAGAATCTAGACCACAGCATATCTCATGCAGACCAGTGAGGATCCTGCCTCTGTCTACAGTATAAGCACAAAACATGCCATGGAGGATCCTATTGCTGAATGCAATACGTCACAAAACCAGTTCCAACCGCCAAACAGTAAATATCATCCACATCAATAAGGATCTAAACTGAACTCCGTAAATCTTATACTTACGTCTCATAATTTAATATCCACCATTGGAATGTCCCAGTGAGACTGCGGTCACTGTTTTGAGGATGCCACTTGCATAGAATTTTCCTAAACATGTTTGACAAATTGAACCCACTACTTCCTGCTTCCATAAGAGGTGGTGTTTTGGCAGCGAAAGTACTTTTAACCTTATTTTAAGAACTTCCTTAGCCTCCCAGGACACCATTTCACATTTTCATTAACCAAATATATTAGCTTAAATAGTTCATGAGAAGATAGTCCTTGCAGCAGTACAGACCAGAGGTGTGTATATGTCCTGCTGTATTTCAGTCACCGGGAATTTCCTGGGAAGTTTCAACTTCTGCTGGTCAATGACCCTGCATCTGGAACTTTATGAACAAAACTCCAACTCAGAGTTAGAGTTGGAGCCAGGGTTTGTGATGTCTTGGATTGTGTATTTGGGTTTCTTGAGTGGGAGTGGGAGCGGGAGCAGCCCTAACCCGTGATCTACACAAGCACCAATGACATCGGTAGGAAAAGGGATGGGGATCTAAGGCAGAAATTCAGGGAGCCAGGGTGGAAGCTTAGTGGGCGGCACAGTGGTTAGCACTGCTGCCTCACAGCGCCAGAGACCCAGGTTCAATTCCCGCCTCAGGCAACTGACTGTGTGGAGTTTGCACATTCTCCCTGTGTCTGCGTGGGTTTCCTCCGGGTGCTCCGGTTTCCTCCCACCGTCCAAAGATGTGCAGGTTAGGTGAATTGGCCATGCTAAATTGCCCATAGTGTTAGGTAAGGGGTAGATGTAGGGGTATGGGTGTGTTGCGCTTCGGCGGGGCGGTGTGGACTTGTTGGGCTGAAGGACCTGTTTCCACACTGTGTAAGTAATCTTAGAGCTAGAACAATCAGAGTTGTTATCTCTGGTTTGTTACCCGTGCCACGTCCTAGCGAGGTGAGAAATAGGGAGAGAGAGCAGTTGAACACGTGGCTACAGGGATGGTGCAGGAGGGAGGATTTCGGATACCTGGATGATTGAGGCTCTTTCTGGGGTAGGTAGGACCCCTGCAAACAGGATGGTCTACAGCTGAACCACAGGGGTACCAATATCCTGGGGGGGGGATATTTGCTAAAACTATTTGGAGTGGTTTCAACTAATTCAGCTGGGGGATGGGAACCTGAATTGTCGCTCCAGTGTACAGGAGGTTGAGAGTTGTGAGGTCAGAGATATGGTTTCAAGGTCACAAGAATTCACCGGCAAGCAGGAAGGTGGTTTGAGGCAGGTCTACTTCAACACCAGGAGTATCTGGAATGAGGTGGGTGAACTTGCAGCATAGGTCGGTACCTGGGACTTTGAGACATGGATGGAGCATGGACAGGAATGGTTATTGCAGGTTCCAGGATTTAGATGTTTCAGTAAGAACAGAGAAGATGGTAAAAGAGGGGGAGGTGTGGCATTGTTAGTCAAGGACAATATTATGGTAGTAGAAAGGACATTTGAGGACCCATCTACTGAGGTAGTATGGGCTGAGGTTAGTAAAAGGAATGGAGAGGTCATCCTGTTGGGAGTTTTCTATAGGCCTCCAGATAGTTCCAGAGATGTAGAGGAAGGGTTAGTAAAGATGATTCTGGACAGCAGTGAGAGTAACAGGGTAATTGTTATGGGGGACTTTAACTTTCTAAATATTGACCGGAAATACTATTGTTTGAATACTTTAGATGGGTCAGTGTTTGTCCAATGTGTGCAAGGCCACATTAGATTTGGTACTGGGTTATGAACCTGGCCAGGTGTTAGATTTGGAGGTAGGTGAGGACTTCGGTGACAGTGACCACAATTGGTTATGTTTACTTTAGCGATGCAAGGGGATAGCACATACCGCAGGGCAGGAGTTATTGTTGTGGAAAGGCAATTACGATGGATTTAAGGTGCATAGAATGGGGAAGGAAACTGCAGGGGATAGGCACAATTGAAATGTGGAGCTTATTCAAAGAACAGCTACTGTGTGTCCTTGATAAGTATGTACCTGTCAGGCAGGGAGGAAGTGGTCGAGCGAGGGAGCTATGTTTTACAAAAGAAGTTGAATCTCTTGTCAAGAGGAAGAAGAAAGCTTACAAAAGGATGAGATATGAAGGCTGAGTTAGGGCACTTGAGAGTTACAGGTGAGCCAGTAAAGACCTAAAGAGAGAGCTAAGAGGAGCCAGGAGGAGACATGAGAAGTCATTGGCAGATAGGATCACGGAAAACCCTAAAGCTTTCTATAGGTATGTCAGGAATTTAAAAATGACTCGAGAAAGATTAGGGCCAATCAAGAATAACGGTGCAAAGTTGTGTGTGGAGTCCGAGGAGATGGGGAAGCACTAAATTAATATTTTTTGACAGTATTCACATTGGAAAAAGACAGTGTTGTGGAGGAGAATACTGAGGTACAGGCTACTAGACAAGACAGGATTGAGGTTCACAAGGAAGAGGTGTTAGCAATTCTGGAAAGTGTGAAAATAAATGTTCCCTGGCCAGAAGAGATTTATCCTAGGATTCTCTGGGAAACCAGGGAGGAGACTTTGAAGCCTTTGGCTTTAGTCTTTATATTGTCATAGAGTCATAGAGATATACAGCACAGAAACAGACCCTTCGGTCCAACCCATCCATGCCGACCAGATATCCCAACCCAATCTAGTCCCACCTGGCAGCACCCGGCCCATATCCCTCCAAACCCTTCCTATTCATATACCCATCTAAATGCCTCTTAAATGTTGCAATTGTACCAGCCTCCACCACTTCCTCTGGCAGCTCATTCCATACACGTAACATACTCCATGTGAAAACGTTGCCCTTGAGATCTCTTTTATATCTTTCCCCTCTCACCCTAAACCTATGCCCTCTAGTTCTGGACTCCCCAACCCTAGGGGACTTTGTCTATTTATCCTATCCATGCCCCTCATAATTTTGTAAACCTCTATAAGGTCACACCTCAGCCTCCGACGCTCCAGGGAAAACAGCCCCAACCTGTTCAGCCTCTCCCTATAGTTCAAGTCCTCCAACCCTGGCAACATCCTTGTAAATCTTTTCTGAACCCTTTCAAGTTTCACAACATCTTTCCAACAGGAAGACCAGAATTGCACGCAATGTTCCAAATGTGGCCTAACCAATGTCCTGTACAGCAGCAACATGACCTCCCAACTCCTGTACTCAATATTCTGACCAATAAAGGAAAGCATACCAAATACCTTCTTCACTATCCTATCTACCTGCGACTCCACTTTCAAGGAGCTATGAACCTGCACTCCAAGGTCCCTTTGTTCAGCAACACTCCCTAGGACCTTACCATTAAGTGTATATGTCCTGCTAAAACTTGCTTTTCCAAAATGTAGCACCTCGCATTTATCTGAATTAAACTCCATCTGCCACTTGTCAGCCCATTGGCCCATCTGGTCCAGATCCCGTTGTAATCTGAGGTAACCCTCTTCGCTGTCCACTACACCTCCAATTTTGGTGTCATCTGCAAACTTACTAAGTGTACCTCTTATGCTCGCATCCAAATCATTTATATAAATGACAAAAAGTAGAAGACCCAGCACTGATCCTTGTGGCACTCCACTGGTCACAGGCCTCCAATCTGAAAAACAACCCTCCACCACCACCCTCTGTCTTCTACCTTTGAGCCAGTTCTATATCCAAATGGCTAGCTCTCCCTGTATTCCATGAGATCTAACCTTGTTAACCAGTCTCCCATGGGGAACCTCGTCGAATGCCTTACTGAAGGCCACATAGATCACATCTACCGGTCTGCCCTCATCAATCCTCATTGTTACTTATTCAAAAAACTCAATCAAGTTTGTGAGACATGAGTTCCCACACACAAAGCTATGTTGACTATCCCCAATCAGTCCTTGCCTTTCCAAATACATGTACATCCTGTCTCTCAGGATTCCCTCAAACAACTTGCCCACCACCGATGTCAGGCTCACTGGCCCCACACACCAGGAATGATCCAGTCATACGCCCACACACTGGGAATGACCCAGTAATTGCCCACACACCGGGAATGATCCTGTAACAGCTCTCACACACTGGGAATGATCCAGTCACACTCCCACACACTGGGAATCATCCAGTCACTGCTACCTCATACGAGAGATAATCCAATCAATGTCACTATACACAAGTGATGCTACCTCCCACTGTCAGTGATCTAGTCACTGCCACCTGACAAAGATGCTAATCTAATTACAGCAATAATAATCTGGCTGTGGAACTATTGTGATTATCACACACCAAGAATGATCTTGTCACTAAACTACAGTGAATATTATACAGCCCTGATTATTCAGTCCCTGCTTTATAGTGAATGCAACATATCAAAGTGAACAAAACGCAGGAGCGTCGACTACCCACTAAAGGACAGTGTGAACACAGGAGCGATCCTTGAAACAAGAATCCACAGTGAAGACATATGTGATCACCTGTTCACTGCACAAAGTACACCACTCTAAGTAGCAGCTACATTACAGTAAGTATAACATCCCAGTGGTTATTCCTTCACAGTTGGGATTATCTCATCATGAAACCTCAGTAAATGCAACAGTGATTATCTACTCTCTGCACGACATGAATGTAACATCGTTGTGAATCCTTTGTGAAGAAGCAGTTGGTTAGCTCAGTTGGCTGGATGGCTGGTTAATGATACAGAGTGATGCCAACAGTGTGGGTTCAATTCCTGAACTAGCTGAGGTTACAATAACAGACTGTGTTTTTTCCCTCGGCTAAACCACCATCAATCATCTCTCTCTCTCTCTCTACTGAGCAGGCATCTGTGTGGTCAGGTCGGACTACAGAACATTTTTTAAAAAATCAGTAACTAAACAACTGTGGGAAAAACAGTTGTAATTATTTCATCATTAAACTACAATGAATACAGCACAATATATAGTTCATAAACTACCATGAACATTATACAGTCAAGTAAAAGTAATGTAAAGCCCAATTACAAGTGGAGTTCCACAGGGATCAGTTCTGGGTCCTCTGCTGTTTGTAATTTTTATTAATGATTTGGAAGAGGGAGTCAAAGGGTGGGTCAGTAAATTTGCAGATGATACGAAGATTGGTGGAGTTGTGGACAGTGAGGAGGGCTGTTGTCGGCTGCAAAGGGACTTAGATATGATGCAGAGCTGGGCTGAGGAGTGGCAGATGGAGTTCAACTCTGTCAAGTGTGAGGTTGTCCATTTTGGAAGGACAAATAAGAATGCGGAATACAGGGTTAACGGTAGGGTTCTTAGTCAGGTGGAAGAACAGAGGGATCTTGGGGTCTATATTCATAGCTCTTTGAAAGTTGCCACTCAGGTGGATAGAGTTTGTAAGAAGGCCTATGGTGTATTAGCGTTCATTCGCAGAGGGATTGAATTCAAGAGTCGTGAAGTGATGTTGCAGCTGTACAGGACCTTGGTTAGGTCACATTTGGAGTACTGTGTGCAGTTCTGGTCGCCTCACTTTAGGAAAAATGTGGAAGCTTTAGAGAGGGTGCAGAGAAGATTTACCAGGATGTTGCCTGGAATGGAGAGTAGGTCGTACGAGGATAGGTTGAGAGTGCTAGGCCTTTTCTCATTGGAACGGCGAAGGATGAGGGGTGACCGATAGAGGTTTATAAGATGATCAGAGGAATAGATAGAGTAGACAGTCAGAAACTTTTTCCCCGGGTACAACAGAGTGTTACAAGGGGACATAAATTTAAGGTGAAGGGTGGAATGTATAGGGGGGGGGATGTCAGGGGTAGGTTCTTTACCCAGAGAGTGGTGGGGGCATGGAATGCGCTGCCTGTGGGAGTGGTAGAGTCAGAATCACCAATTGGGTAATTTAGGCGGCAATTGGATAGGTACATGGATAGGTGCTTAAGCTAGGACAAATGTTTGGCACGGCATTGTGGGCCGAAGGGCCTGTTCTGTGCTGTATTGTTCTATGTTCTATGAATATAGCAGGAGAAAGTGAATAATGCAGTGATGATTATCTAGTCACTAAGCTGCAGTGAGGATACACTAATGAGTATCTTGTCATAGGGCAATGGTAAATACTACACACTCATGATTAGTATGTCATTAAACTACTGTGGATTTAATACATTAGTGATCTCCTCTTCACAAACTACACTGAACAAAATACACCAGCTAGTCATAGCTAAACTACAATAAGTGAAACAACAGTCATTATTCCTTTACTAAATCAGTGAATATAATACAGTTGTGATTATCACATCATTAACCCTCAGCAAATATAACAATGAATATGACGCAGCAGCGATTATGTAGTTACTTAACTAAGGTACAGTAATACATGAGACAGGATGTACTGGCACTAGAGGGGGTGCAGAGGAAGTTCACTAGGTTGATTCTGGAGTTGAGAGGGTTGGTTTCTGAGGAAAGATCGAGTAGTCCGGGACTATACTCATTGGAATTTAGAAGAATGAGGGGAGATCTTATAGAAACATATAAAATTATGAAGGGAATCGATAGGATAGGGTGGCTGTTTCCACTGGTGGGTGAAACTAGGACTAAGGGGCATAGCCCCAGACTAGGAACAGAGTTAAGAAGGAATGTCTTCACCCAAAGGGTGGTGAATCTGTGGAATTCCCTGCCCAGTGAAGCAGTTCCTTGTTGAATGTTTTCAAGATTTTTGAACAGCAAACAAATTAAGGATAATGGTGACTGGGCAGGTGAGCGCAGCTGAGTCCACAAAAAGATCAGCCATGATCTTATTGAATGGTGGAGCAGGCCCATTGGACCAGATGGCCTACTCCTGCTCCTGGTTCTTATCTCATAGTCCCACAAGGCTGCTCTCTCGGTGGAGAGTTGACTGGTCTAACATCTTCAGCGGGAAGAGAAAGCTGAGAAGGAGGGGCCTTCCTGGTATTCCCAGTGTCCCTCAATTCACGTCACTCTGAATCACAAACCAGCCATCCAGCCAGCTGAGCTAAACTACAGAGATTGTAACATAGCCGTGATTCTTTGGCAATTAAACCAATGTGAATAGAACACTGTTCATTTCCCAGTCATTAACCAATGATAACATTAAACACTATAGAATGTGTAGTAACTAAACATGGGATCTGCTAGTGTTTATTTTTTTTTTAAGATTAGATTCCCTACAGTGTGGAAACAGGCCCTTTGGCCCAACCAGTCCATACCATCCCTCCGAAGAGTAACCCACCCAGACCCATTTCCCTCTGACTAATGCACCTAACACTACGGGCAATTTAGCATGGCCAATTCCACCTGACCTGTACATCTTTGGAAGTGTTAAACTGAAGTGATCATCTCAGTCCAAAACTACATTAAACAGAACAGTGCTGATTACATCATCAGGAAGTTACAGTAAATATAGCAATGCAAAATAAAAATAACACGCATGATTATCTACTCAGTAAATATAACCCAGCAGTCACTATGTAGTGAACACACTACAGTGAATATAACCTACCCCATGGCCAGGCAGATCTTACTGACTATGAGACCCCCGATGGGGGTTGTTAACCTGGGCCAGAGAGTCATGCCTGACAGATAGAAACAGGAGTCTGAAATTGAATAAAGGTTCGTGTACTTTGTGTCTTTCACTGTGTCTCACACCTGCACACACACACCATGGGTGCTGGGGGAAAAATATGCACTACCGCAGTTGGGTGGTAGTGTGGGGGTTATATATAAAAAAGAAAAAAAAAAGAGAAAAAAAAAGAAACAGGAGTCTGCCCTGGCGATGTATTTTTTCCACCAGGTGCGTAACCTCAACTACGACACACAGCTCCTGTTCGTCGACCGTGACGGTTTGGAGGTCGCCCTCAAGACGCTGCCTGTCTTTTACCAGGACCTGATCACTGTTTGGAACATGGTCGAATCACGTCGCGCCTACCCTCCGGCTGGAGTAGCGGCTGTTGTCAGGGAGCCGTTGCTCAGGAATCCGCACCTCCGTACTCGCGGGTTCGAGTGGCTGTCGGAGGGGAGGGCCGTGGCGGCGAGGGCGACCAGGGTCGGGGACGTGCTGGGTGCCTGGGGCCTGGGCTGGACGCTGCCGCAGGACATAGCTAGCAGGGCAGTGGTAGACGTCCGGTATGTGGCCACCGCCATCCGACGCCTTAAAACGGCGGTGCTCGGACCCGACGTAGTGCACCAGTTGGAGGACGCTCAGGTGTGCGGTGGGATCCCGTCCGCGCTCACCCCGGCCCGGACGGAATTTCACATTGGCCCCAAGGTCCCGTACTTCCCGCGGGAGCCTGTGCCCCACAACCTGAGCCGCCTCCGGAATTTTAATTTTGTCCCTTTCAGGGATATAAAAAGGAAGGCCCTGTATCGACTGCTGCTGCACACCGTCCACCTCTTCTCCCTCATCCACCGTCCGGACACGCCTTGGCGTGCCCATTTGCCACCGGGCGGTGGAGATCCCCAGTGGAGGGCTCTCTACGCGGGAGTCCTCCCCCTTTCTCTCGGGGATCTGGGGTGGAGGGTGCTGCACGCAGCAGTCCCCTGCAACCGCAGATTGCGGTGGTTCACGGACTCCCAGCCCAACTGCTTGTTCTGTGGCGCTGTGGAGTCCGTGGACCATGTATATGTTGGGTGTGGGCGTTTGCACTCCCTTTTTGATTTTCTCAAAAACCTTCTCCTCTGCTTTTGGCTGCACTTCACTCCCACGCTCCTGATCTTCGGGCACCCGGTACGGAGGAGGGAGGGCAGGTCCGAAGACCTCCTCGTGGGTCTGCTCCTGGGCCTGGCCAAACTGGCCATCAACAGGTCCAGGCAGCGGGCTGTGGAGGGGGTCGTTAGGGCCGACTGCCTGCCCCTCTTCCGGGGTTACGTTAGAGCCCGGGTGTCCTTGGAGAAGGAGCACGCGGTGTCCACCAACACCCTGGAGTCGTTCAGGGAGAGGTGGACACCGCAGGGAGTGGAGTGTATTATTTCTCCCTCCAATTCTATTTTGATTTAGTCATTACCCTCCCCTTCACTGTTTTGATCACACAGCATTGCCCTTTGATGTGAAGGGCAGTGCTTGTCACTGGCCACTCGGGTGTTTTTCATATCTTCCTGGTGGTGGAAATTGAATAAAGATTCGTGCACTTTGTGTCTCTCACTGTGTCTCACATCTACACACACATACCATGGGTGCTGGGGAAAAAAATAAGCACTACCGCAGTTGGGTGGTACGTGGGGGTTTAAAAAAAAGAACAGGAGTAAAAAAAAGACAAAAAAAAGAGATAAACCAGAGCTACACAGCATTGCCCTTTGACGTGAAGGGCACTGCTTGTCACTGGCCACTCGGGTGTTTTCCCCTTTTGAAAGTTGGATCAGTGTGAGTGTGCGTGCACGTGCAAGGACTCTCCTCCTTGAAGGGGACTGTCACTGGACGAGCTGCCCTACATTGAGAGAGAGAAAGGAAGGATGAAAGAAGGAGGAAGGAGGAAGAGGAGGAGGAGGCAGAAGCAGGAGGTGGTGAGAGCTTTTGAGTCTGGGGCCTACTGTTGGAGCTGCAGCCTGGGCCTCACCCAGGTCAAGGGAGTGTTGCTGCTGACCTGGGCCCCACTCCCACTGCTGGACTCTGAGACCCCTCCCGGACCTGCCTCAGCTGTTGCTGCTTGGGGCCTGCCTCACTGCTGCTGCCTGGGACTTGCCTTGGGGCCCCTCCCAGGACCTCCACTACTGCTGCTGTTATTAGAGACCCACCTCCACTGCTGCTGTCTGGGACTCAATTTTGGGGCTGCCTGGGACTTGCCTTGGGGACCATCCCCAACAGGCCTGCCCCCATCGCTGCAACCAAGGGCCTGCCTAGGACTTGCCTAAGGCCTGCCTCCACCACCGCTGCCTGGGACTCGCCTTGTCCCCTCCCCAGGACCTCCACCATTGCCACTGCTGGAGGCCCACCTCCACTGCTGCTGCCTGGGACTCAATTTTGGGGCTGCCTGGGACCTGCCTTGGGGACCATCCCCAACAGGTCTGCCCCCACTGCTGCGACCGAGGGCCTACCTGGGACCCGCCTGAGGCCCGCCTCCACCGCTGTTGTTGCCTCAGGCCGGTTCTCCACCGTCACTGCCTGGGACTCTCCTTGGGTGACTCGCCTCAGGACCCTCCCCACGAGCTCCACCATTGCTGCTGCCAGACGCCCACCTCCACCGCTGCTGCCTGGGGCACGTCAACATCCAGCAGCAGAGGATTGTGAGTCCGAAAGTCACGGGGCCCAGCCGCACCTATGCCAGGGTAGCCGCTGCCTTAGGCTCAGCTGTCCCAGCCCCGGCCGCAACCCAAACCCCCTTCAGGCACCTGACTAAACGCCTGGGGGTAAAGGCCTATCCCCACCCCAACATGACCATCAAGGCCTGCAGTAAGACCATGGCTAGTGTAGTCAGCCCACTGGCCATTGTCGCTGCAGCCAGGATGTACGGGAAGGCCGCCTTTTTCCTTAAGACCGAGCAGGCGGTCCACCTGGCCATGGAGAGGGGGCTCACTGTGGGCGGGACACATTTGCCCGTCGACCCTTTGGAGGTTACGGCCCAGAGGGTCGTGATCTCCAATGTGCCGCCCTTCACTGCCAGTGAGCTCCTTCTTCCCCACCTCAACACCTTGGGGGAGATCCAGTCGGGTGTCCAACCGCTCCTGCTCGGTCTTAAGGACCCCACCCTCCAACACATATATTCCCACCAATGCAAGGTGTTCATTTGCCTGGCCCGGGAGGAGGTCACCGAGGGCTCTTTCACCCTCCTCCACGAGGGCGCACCCTACCGCGCCTTCTGGACGGCAGACGGTGCCACCTGTGCCACAAGGTGGGGCACATAAAAAAAACTGCCCCACCCAGATGGCAGCCCATCCCACTCCAATGGCTGATGGTGGTGCCGCTGCACCCACTCCCACTCCCACTCCCCCGAAGTCAACACCCAGGCCCCGGCACTGGACACTAAACCGGAGGCTTCCAATGCTCCAGCCTCTGGTAGGGAGGGGGGTGAGCGTCCACCCGGCCAGAAGGTGCTCAAGAAGACACAATGCGTCAGGCCCGCCCCCGGGGAGACCACTCTATCCCCTTCCCCAACACCCAGCACATGACAATGCCCCTGCAACTGTGCCAGCATCGCCCCAGCACGGGAACTCTGACCCCCAAACCCGTACCTGATCCTAGCCCCACTGACCCCACATCTACTTCTCCCCCCCCCCAATAGAGAAACCCCAGGACTTCAACGCCCGCCCCTGAGCCCGAGTCACACCCTGGCACTAACCTGGGGACATGCAGCCACCATGTCTCCAAACCCCAGAGAGGGAATTGGGCCCCTGCCCCACCCTCCCCACCATCACCTGATAAACCAGGGGCAGGGCAGGGCAGGAAGTGACATGGCTGACCCTCTCCACCCTGGCCCCGCCCCCATCTTCCCCCAGCCAATCGTATTCTGGGAAAGGCTGATTGAGGGGACCTCGGCACCGCAGGGAGTGGAGTGCATTATTTCTCCCTCCAACTCTATTTTGATTTAGTCCCTACCCTCCCCTTCACTGTTTTGATCACACAGCATTGCCCTTTGATGTGAAGGGCAGTGCTTGTCACTGGCCACTCGGGTGTTTCCTATCTTCCTGGAAATTGAATAAAGATTCGTGCACTTTGTGTCCTTCACTGTGTTTTACACCTGCACACACACACACCATGGGTGCTGGGGAAAAAATAAGCCTACCGCAGTTAGGCGGTAGTGTGGGGGTTAATTTTTTTTTAAAAAAGAAAGAAAAAAAGAAAAAAAGAGAAAAAAAAGAAAGAGGGGACCTCGGGCCCCATGACCACCAAGGCAGGCGGGGAGGGGAAGGCCCATAAATTCCCCCCTGTCTCTCTGGGGAAGAGGTATTAGCCCTTGGAGGGGGCAGATCCTCCAGCAGTGCACTGGTGGTGATGCCCCTCTCCAGGGGATGAACCAATAGTGCCTCTTGACTGTCATGCACCACAGCCTGACCTACCAAAACCCCCAGGGGCTACAGCAGGGCTTCCTGCTGCCTCGACTCCTCCGGTCCCTGGGGAAGACAGTAATAACCACACGGGCCACGGTCTGGGTGACAATGGAGGACCCTCTGCTGGTTGTCGAGTGGTGCAGGGGAGGAAGGTGTTATCCTCGCTCCTCCCTCCCAGACTGATTCTCCTGGGGGAGGACCTTTTCCCCAAGGAGCCGGGCCCTGAGCCTCTGCCATCCAATGACCCGAACTCGGGGTGTTCTGGGAAGGGGTGTGCTGAGGAAGGTACCGCCGGTGATCCTGGGGGTGGGGTTGCTGGGGGTTTGAGGCCAGTTGGCGGTGCCAGACCAGCCCCCATCCTCTTGGTGGGGGAGGGGGTCGGTGACAGAGGGCGACCTCCGGGAGGAGGGTTCGGGATCGGTGGCGGACACCGGGGACGACGCGGACTCTGTGACATTTGAGTCCCAGGTGCCCCCCCAATCTTCCCACCCCTCATCGCCCTCGAGGAACTCCGGGAATTTGTTGAGGAAACTCTGAATTGCTGGGATAGAGCCCAATTGGTGCTCGACCACTGGATCTCCTTTGAAAGAGTTTACTGGTCGACCCACACTGCTCGCCAGGCACCTGGGCTCGACATGAATGAGCGAAAGCGAGTCAGGAACTTCCTGGGGGCACTCCTGGTGAGGGTGAGGGACTTCTGTGCCCCTCCCCCATCCTCCCAGTAAATGAACATATCAGGTTTGCATAGCGCTTCCGACATGGAGACAACTATAGCCAGCCTCAACATCAACGGCAGCAGGGAGTCACAGCGCAGATTCCAGACCCTCTCGGTCCTTCGGGACGGGAGGTATGCGGTGTGCTTCCTGCAAGAAAACCACACTACCCCGGGAGATGAAGCCACCTGACTCCTGGAGTGGCGAGGGGGGGGTCTACATGAGTCACCTCACCCGCAGATCTGGCGGGGTGGCTATCCTGTTGGCCCCGCATTTTCAGCCGGAGATCTTGGGGGTCAGGGAGCCGGTGCCAAGCCGTTTGCTTCACCTGACAGTTCGGCTGGGGGGCGCGGTGCTTCACTTGGTGAACGTATACGCTCCCCTGGCCGGGCCGAGGCAAGCGAGCTTCTTCGAAGAGCTGTCCGCTCATCTCGCTTCCATCGACGAGAACCAGTGCGTCGTCCTCGGGGGAGATTTTAACTGCGTCCTCGAGGGCAGGGACCACGGCGGTGCCCGCACTGGCTGGGCGTCGGGGAAGAGGTTGGGGGACTTGGTCAAGTCCTTTGACCTGGTGGACGTCTGGCGGAATCTCCATCCCGACTCCATCGCCTTCACCTTCGTGAGGCCTGGGGTCGGAGCGTCCAGAATCGACCGCCTGTACGTTTCGCGGGCGTACGCCTCCTGTTTTCCGAAGGCCTCCACGCGGCAGGTGCCGTGCACGGACCATCTCCTTCCGTTCGGCGCCAGGCTCGGCTCCGCGTAGTAGCAATTTAAAAACCTGTTCCGCCAGCTGTATTCCCTGTGCATGGAGCCTTTCCTGCGCCTATTGCGGAGGAGGTTGTCGGGGCTGGTTCTGCGCGGCGCGGGCACGGGGGTGGTCCTCTCAGCCTACGCTGACCTGGGGAGGATGTGCGAGTGCCAGGCCGTGTACTTGGCAGTGTCTTCCGCCAGGATCAACTGGGCCAAATGTTCTGGACTACTGGTCGGTCCGTGGCGGGTGGACTATCTGCCGGAGGAGTTACGGGGGTTTAGCTGGAGTACCACCCATCTCCTCTACCTGGGGGTCTACCTCAGCCCGGCTGAGGAATCCTGGCCGGGGAACTGGCAGGAGCTGGAGGCCAAAGTCTCGGCTCGCCTAGGCCGCTGGACAGGACTGCTCCGAGTGCTATCTTACAGGAGTCGAGTGCTGGTCATAAACCAGCTGGTGGCCGCCATGCTGTGGTACCGGCTGGTCACTTTGGTCCCTCCTCCTGGCTTTGTCGCCGACATCCAGAGAACGTTGGTCGACTTCTTCTGGGACAAAAAGATGCACTGGGTCGCCGCGCAGGTTCTGAGTCTCCCTATTGAGGAGGGCGGTCAGTCGCTGGTGTGCGTCCGCACCCAGGTCGCGACGTTCCGCCTTCAGACCTTGCGGCGATACCTTTACGTCGAGCGTCCTCCTAGGTGGTGTTCCCTGGCGACGTATTTTTTCCACCAGGTGCGTAACCTCAACTACGACACGCAGCTCTTGTTCGTTGACTGTGACGGTTTGGAGGTCGCCCTCAAGACGCTGCCTGTCTATTACCAGACCTGATCACTGTCTGGAACATGGTCGAATCGCGTCGCGCCTACCCTCCGGCTGGAGTAGCGGCTGTCGTCAGGGAGCCGTTGCTCAGGAATCCGCACCTCCGTACTCGCGGGTTCGAGTGGCTGTCGGAGGGGAGGGCCGTGGCGGCGAGGGCGACCAGGGTCGGGGACGTGCTGGGTGCCGGGGGCCTGGGCTGGACGCTGCCGCAGGACATAGCTAGCAGGGCAGCGGTAGACGTCCGGTACGTGGCCACCGCCATCCGACGCCTTAAAACGGCGGTGCTCGGACCCGACGTAGTGCACCAGTTGGAGGACGCTCAGGTGTGCGGTGGGATCCCATCCGCGCTCACCCCGGCCCGGACGGAATTTCACATTGGCCCCAAGGTCCCGTACTTCCCGCGGGAGCCTGTGCCCCACAACCTGAGCCGCCTCCGGAATTTTAATTTTGTCCCCTTACGGGATATAAAAAGGAAGGCCCTGTATCGACTGCTGCTGCACACCGTCCACCTCTTCTCCCTCATCCACCGTCCGGACACGCCTTGGCGTGCCCATTTGCCACCGGGCGGTGGGGATCCCCAGTGGAGGGCTCTCTACGCGGGAGTCCTCCCCCTTTCTCTCGGGGATCTGGGGTGGAGGGTGCTGCACGCAGCAGTCCCCTGCAACCGCAGATTGCGGTGGTTCACGGACTCCCAGCCCAACTGCTTGTTCTGTGGCGCTGTGGAGTCCGTGGACCATGTATATATTGGGTGTGGGCGTTTGCACTCCCTTTTTGATTTTCTTAAAAACCTTCTCCTCTGTTTCTGGCTACACTTCAGTCCCACGCTCCTGATCTTCGGGCACCCGGTACGGAGGAGGGAGGGCAGGTCCGAGGACCTCCTCGTGGGTCTGCTCCTGGGCCTGGCCAAACTGGCCATCAACAGGTCCAGGCAGCGGGCCGTGGAGGGGGGTCGTTAGGGCCGACTGCCTGCCCCTCTTCCGGGGTTACGTTAGAGCCCGGGTGTCCTTGGAGAAGGAGCACGCGGTGTCCACCGACACCCTGGAGTCGTTCAGGGAGAGGTGGGCACCGCAGGGAGTGGAGTGCATCATTTCTCCCTCCAACTCTATTTTGATTTAGTCCTTACCCTCCTCTTCACTGTTTTGATCACACAGCATTGCCCTGTGGTTTGAAGGGCAGTGCTTGTCACTGGCCACTCGGGTGTTTTCCTATCTCCCTGGTGGTGGAAATCGAATAAAGATTCGTGCACTTTGCGTCTCTCTCTCTCTCTCTCACTCTCACTCTCACTCTCACTCTCACTCTCACTCTCACACACACACACACACACACACACACACACACACACACACACACACACACACACACACACACACACACACACACACACACACACACACACACACACACACACACACACACACACACACACACACACACACACACACACACACACCATGGGTGCTGGGGAAAAAATAAGCACTACCGCAGTTAGGTGGTAGTGTGGGGGCTAAATTTATATTTTTTTTAATGAAAAAGGAATGTTAAGGGGGAAAAAAAAGGAAACAGGTGTCTCAGAGAGTCTTCTCATTCTTGGGACTGGCTCGGAGTTGGCTGATGAGAATCCAAGTATTGTGCACATGTAAATAAAGGGTGACGCGCTGACCGGTTACTGGCATCTGTGCAGTTATTTCAATAACAGAACAATGATTACCTAGTTTGTCAATTGCACCAAAATTGAAGTGGACGGCAAAGAAGGTTACCTCAAAGTGAAACAGAACCTTGATCAGATGAGTGGAGGTGTGGCAGATGGAGTTTAATTTAGATAAATGTAAAGCATTTTGGCAAGACAAACTTAGGCAGGAGTTATACACTTAATGGTAAAGTCCTGGGGAGTGTCGCTGAACAAAGAGACCTTGGAGAGAAGTTTCATAGCTCCTTGAAAATGGAGTCACAGTTAGGTAGAATTGTGAAGGTGGCATTTGGTGTTCTTGCCTTTATTGGTCAGTGCATTGAGTATAGGAGTTGGGATAGAGTCATAGAATCCTACAGACAGACCCTTTGGCCCAAATTTTGGCCCTTTGGTTCCTACCAACCAAAAAACAAAGGTGCCCCACACAGGGCATGAAGTCCCAACCCTGGGAGGTCATGTTGCGGCTGTACAGGACATTAATGAGGTCACGTTTGGAATACCGTGTGCCATTCTGGTCTCCCTGCGATAGAAAATAGAGTTAAACTTGAAAGGGCTGAGAAAAGATTTACAAGGATGTTACCAGGATTGGAGATTTGAGCCACAGGGAGAGGCTGAACAGGCTGGGGCTGTTCTCCCTGGAATGTCGGAGGCTGAGGGGTGATCTTATAGAGGTTTATAAAATCATGAGGGGCATGGATAAGGTAAATGGCCAAGGTTTTTTTTCCCAAGATGGTGGAGTCCACAACTAGAGGGACATAGGTTTAGGGTGCGAGGGGAAGGATTTAACAGAGACCCGAGGGGCAACTTTTACACACAGAGGATGGTGAGTGTATGGAATGAGCTGCCAGAGGAAGTGGTGGACACTGGTACAATTACAGCATTTAAAAGGCATCTAGGTGGGTATATGAATAGGAACGGTTTGGAGGGATATGGGCCGGGTGCTGGCAAATGGGATTAGCTCAGATTAGCTCAGATTAGCTCAGATTAGCTCTGATTGGCATGGATGAGTTGGACTGAAAGGTTTGATTCCATGTTGTACATCTCTATGACTCTCTGACGAGTTACTAAAATACAGTGAATGTGACACAGCAATAATTATCTCATCACTAAATGACAGTAAATATAACCCAGCAGTTATTTTGTCATCAATAAACTGCAGTGAATGTAACACAGCAAAGAGAATATACATACCAATGACTGTCAAATTATTAAATGAGATTGAACACAAACAACAACTGATTATAGAGGTCGCCCTTAGCTCCAGACTTCTCTCTCTAATGACAAAGCATCCCTCTGATCCTCTGATGACTTTACTTTGAGATAGTTCATAAACTATATGGAATATAACACAGCAGTGGTGATAGTCATAAACATCAGTGAGTATAACGTGAGTGGTTGTCTAGTCTTTAAGTTATGGTCAAATCTGCTTACTCGTGATTGGCTCATCATTAAGCTGCAATGAATGTAACACATTGGTGTTCACCTATTCACTGAATTACACAGAGTAAACTTCCAGTGATTACCCATTCACTAAACTACTGTCATTATAACACACCAGATAGTGTCTTGTAACTGTTAGAGGTTGCACATAGAGAGCAGAGGTCATAAGGTCTCCTGAGGGTGGGAGGGAAGGAGTGAGTCAGTGTATGAGACAGAGCGAGGAAGTAACTAAGGGCAGGAGTGAGTGAGTGATGGAATGAGTGAGGGAGGGAGTGAATAAGTGAGGAAGGAAGGGAGTGAGTGGTTGAAGGAAGAAGTGAACAAGTGAGACATTGAGGGAGGCAGGGAGGGAGAGTGAGTGTGTGAATGAAGGAGTGTGTGAAGAAGTGAGTGAGGGGTTTGGGAGTGAGCGAAGAAGGAAGTGAGTATAGGAGTGAATGAGTGCGTGAAGGGAGGATGAAGTAAGTGCGTGAGTGAATAGGAAATGCAGAGGGAGGATGAGGTGAGGAGTTCAGAAGGATGAGGTGGGTGTTGTTGCATTTGATGGTGAGAGATGTGGCCCTTTGGCCTTTGTAATGTTACTGTGCAGTGGCAGGATTGGAGTCAGTGTGAGGAAGTGGAGAGAAGATGATGGCACCTACCCCTTTGGTGCTCAGAGACCCATGAGCCTTCTTGGGGGACTGCTATATATATAATGTGTATAAAATGGCACTGACCTGGGCTGCTATCGGGCTCTGTCTGCTACCTTGGCCTCCTTTGAAGGTGCATCAGAAATGCAATGGGCTTCTCTATCCATCTGTGTCTGCTCGCCCCTTCAGGTCACTTCCTCTGAACCTGGGTGCCAAGTTCCCTTTAAAGTGTAGGAACTAGGAGCAGGCAGAGATCATTTGGTTGTTCAGGCCTGCTCCACTCTTCATTTATGATCATGTCTGATCATCCAACTCAATAACTTGTTCCCACATTACCTCCATAACCTCTGACCCCTTCAGCTGCAGTTGCTGTATCCAACTCCTCCATAGAATCTGGATTTAGTGCTGTGCAATGAGGCAGACTTGACAAGGGAGCTTCAACTGAAGGAACCATTAGAAGGTGGTGGCCATTATATGATTGAATTTACTCTGCACTTTGAGAGGGAGAAGTTAGAATCAGAGGTCATGGTTTTACAGCTGAATAAAGACAGCTACAGAGACATGAAGGAGGAGCTGGGTAGTATTGACTGGGAGAGGAGCCCAGCAGGAAAGACAGTGGAACAGCAATGGCAGCAGTTTCGGGGAGTAATTCAGGAGACAGCAGAGATTCATCCCAAGGGAAAAGCAGCATGGTACAGGGAGGGTGAGGCAACCACGGCTGCACCAGGGAAATCAGGGATAGCACAAAAGCAAAAGAGAAAGCATATAAGGTGGTGAAGGGCAGTGGGAAACCAGGGGGATTGAGAAGCTTACAAAGACGAACAAAAAACAACAAAGAAAGAAATAAGAAGGGAGGAGATTAAATTTGAGGGTAAGCTAGCCAGTAATATTAGGAAAGATTGCAAGAGTTTTTTTTAGAAATATGAAGAGCAAAACAGAGGCAAAACTGGATATTGGGCCAATGAAAAATGATGCTGGAGAAGTAGTAAAGAAATGGTTGAGGAACTGAATAAGTACTTTGCGTCAATCTTCACATTGGAAGACACGAGTGTTATCCCAAAAACTTAAGAGAGTGAGGGGACAGAGCTGAGTATGGTGGCCATCACTGAGGACAAGATGCTAGAAAAACTGAATGGCCTGAAAGTAGATAGATAACCTGGACTATAATTTGAGTGTGTGTTGCTGGAAAAAGCACAGCAGGTCAGGCAGCATCCAAGAAGCAGGAAAATTGACGTTTCCAGCCGGAGCCCTTCTTCCTGCTCCTCGGGATGCTGCCTGACCTGCTGTGCTTTTCCAGCAACACACTCTCAACTCTGATTTCCAGCGTCTGCAGTCCTCACTGTCTCCCAGATGGACGACACCCTGCAGTTTGAAAGGAAGATAGCTGAAGAGATGGTGGAGGCATTAGTGGCGATCTTTCAGGGATCACTAGAATTAGGGAGGGCCCCAGAGGACTGGACAATCACAAACATGACACCCCTGGTTAAAAAGGGAGTAAGGTGAAAGACACAATATTATAAGGTGATTATCCTGACCTTAGTCTTGGCAAGGTTTTGGTGTCCATTGTGAAGGCTGAGATTTCTGAATACTTGAAAGTGTATGGTAAAATAGGCAAAGTCAGCATGGTTTCATCAAGGAGAGGTTATGCCTAACAAATCTGCTCAAATTCTTTAACGAGGTAACGAGCAGATCAGACCAAGGACAGCCAATGGATGTTATCTACCTAGACTTCAAGAAGGTCTTTGACAAGGTACCACACAGGAGGCTACAGAGTAAGATAAGGACCCATGGTGTTAGAGGCAAGGTGGCAGCATGGATAGAAACTTGGCTGTCAGGCAGACAGCAGAGAGTGGGGAGAAAAGGGTCCTTCTCAGGATGGAACTGGTGTTCCGCGAGGCTCAGTGCTGGGATCGTAGCTTTTCACTTTATACATTAATGATCTAGATGAAGGAACTGAGGGCATTCTGCTATGTTTGGAGATGATACAAAGATCGGTCGAGGGACAGGTACATTGAGGAGGCAGGGAGGCTGCAGAAGGATTTGGACAGATTAGGAGAGTGGGCAAAGAAGTGGCAGATGGAGTACAATCTGGGAATGTGTGAGGTCATGCACTTTGGTAGCAAGTATAGAGGCATGGACTCTAAATGGGGAGAAAATTCAGAAATCTGAAGTGCAAAGAGACTTGGGAGTTCATGGGAGTCTCTTGAGGTAAAGTTGCAGATTGAGTCGGTAGGTAGGGAGGCAAAAAACAATGTTGTTATTCATCTCGAGAATAGAGCTGAGGCTCTATAAGGCTCTGTCAGATCACACTTGGAGTATTGTGAGCAGTTTTGGGCCCTGTATCTCAAGAAGGATGTACTGGCCCTGGAGCATGTTCAGAGGAGGTTCACGAGAACGGTCGCAGAAATGAACAGCTTAACACGTGAGGAATGTTTGACAACTCTGGGTTTGTACTTGATGGATGAGGCGGGGGGAAGGTGGGGGGGGAATCTGATTGAAACATACAGAAAACTGAATGGCCTGGACAGAGTGGATATTGGGAAGATGTTTCCATTGGTAGGAGAGACCAGGACCCGAGGGCACAGCCTTAGGGTAAAGGGAAGACCTTTTAGGACGGAGATAAGGAGAAACTTCTTCAGCCAGAGAGTGGTGCCACAGAAGGCTGTGGAAGCCAGATCATTGAGTATATTTAAACAGAGATAGATGAGTTCAAAGGGATCAAAGGTTATGGGGAGAAATGGGGGATTGCAAAGCCTATCAGCCATGATAGAATGGTGGGGCAGACCCGATGGGCCCAATGGCCTAATTTCTGCTCCTATCCCTGGAGTGTAGAATCAGGCCTTTCAGCCTATCGAGTCCACACCAACCCTCTGAAGAGTATTCCACCCAGACTCATGCCCTACCCTTTCCCAGTAACCCTGCACCTTCCCATGGCTAATCTACCTAGCTTGCACATCCCTGGACTTGAGGGGCAGTAATAAAATCTTTAACATTCATGATGATTCTGGTAACAGCATGGTTTGATTTCTAGTGGACTACTCAGTGAGGTGCAACACTCCAGTGATGATAACACACTTATGATTAGAGAGTTAACCGACAGTACACATATCATCCCAGTGATTATCTGGTCAATAAGCCACAGTAAAATTAACACACTAGTTAGTATCTAGTCACTAAATTACAGTGAATGTAACACAGCAGTTGATTACAAAGTCCACAAACGACAATGTATATGCTACACCAAGTGGATATAACACAGCAGTGACTATCTTGCTAAACAGTTCTGTCCAGGACCATCAGAAACTACAGCGAGTTGTGAACATAGCCCAGTCCATCACACAAACCAACTTCCATCAATTGACTCCATCTACATTTCTCATTGCCTCAGAAAGGCGTCAACTTCCCATCCCAGTTATAATCGCTTCCAACCTCCTCTGACAGGCAGAAGATACAAAGCTTAAACACATACAAACAGGTTCAAGAGCAGCTTCTTCCCTACTATTATTAGATTTCTGAATGGACCTCTCAAATTTTAAATTTAATGCTGATCTGGCGATGTACCATTGTTCTCCTCGCTCTTCTCATCACCCTATAATTTTTGTACGGTATCATCTGCACACAAAAACTTTTCACTGTAACTCGGTACATGTGACAATAATAAATTAAATCAAATCAAAACACAGCAGGTAGGAAATGAGAGAAATTACCCAAAATAAACTCATTGCCAATTTTGGCAAATTCCCTGGAGGGCTTTTCTCTGTGAGACCTAAGAGTTTTCTCAGTCTGTCATTACCTATGCACCAGCCCCTAAGATATCCGGCTTGTCATATTCCCCAGTAACTCTTGGTGGACATCCCAGGATTCCTGATGCCTGCGCCACATATAAACACACTTGTGCACTGAATCAAGTGCTGTTAGGCTGGAGTTGCTGTCATTGGCCCCAGGTATGTCCGACAAAGGGGAACTGGCTCTTGCTTTGCAGGCAGGTCCTGGTGGATGGGGCAGTGCAGAGGAGGACCATCATCTGCTCCAGGACAGGCAGAGGAGACCACAACACCCGATGCTGCCAGCCTGTTCTGAAGTTGTCATCAGGATCAATGCTATAGCCACAGTCTAGAGACTAGCAATCCCACAAAAGGTTAGTGACCATGATCAAATCCACGAGCTGGGTTCCAGTCCCAATGCACAAAGTGTCCTTGCAGTAGCATTGAAAGGAAAGGTGTCAGTGTGCCCCAAAGTACAGTATTAAATTGCAGAACTGTTTTACAATTGAATCAGAGGTGTGTCATGAGGATGCAATGAGGCTGGTATGTATTGGATGCCTGTGATATGGGCTACTTGCAGTCACTGCCCACTGAGTTTATTCTGAAATCTGCACAAAGTAGACAAATAAGTTTATGATTTAAATGATGCAGTTAAGGATATGGAACTTTTCAGTTAACTCTGTCTTGCTGAACGTATTTGTATTCAGCTGAAACCAAACCCAGTAAAGATCTCCTGGTATCACAAGGAGAAACTGACAGGCATCTTTATGATGCTTATTGATGGTTTTCTGCTGGGGTTTCCTTAGAATTTGAGCAGCATGTAAAATGAAAGTAGAATTTAAGAAAGAACGCTAGGCTTTAAGAAGCTTAATATATCTAGGGTTAGACATTAAGCAGAATAATTCAGGAGTGACTTTTGATCAACAGTCTTATTTCGAAAGTGTTAATCACACCATGGCAAATTGGCCCAGGTCCTCACCGAGAGATGATTTTTACATCTAAGGAAGAAACATGCAGAAAGTGAGGTCTGCAGATGCTGCAGATCAGAGTCGAAGAGTGTGCTGCTGGAAAAGCACAGCAGGTCAGGCAGCATCCGAGGAGCAGGACGATTGATGTTTCAGGCATAAGCCCTTCATCAGGAATGAGACATTTCAGGCAGAATCCCCACTTGAAACGTTGATTCCCCTGCTCCATGGATGCTGCCTGACCAGCTGTGTTTTTCCAGCACCACACTCTTTGACATCCAAAGAAGAAACAGACAAGTCTGACTGGACAAATACCTGCTTTTGCACTCGTGCAGTACTGGAACTGTGCACAATGATGGAACATGCTACCGTTCACAACATTAAACAGGAAGCAAACTAAATTCAGAAAAATCTTAGTGATCCAAACTTGGGTGATCCAGAAGATATAGAGTAGTCTTTTCTAGAGATGCCTCACAAGCTAATCTTCTGGATGGCCAGTCACACACAACAAGATTTATCACATTCCTGGTGGGAAAGATTAATAAGTGTATTCCATTCGCTTGGGATTCTAAGAAATAATAATGGTCGTTAAAAGTACCTTAGCTGCTGAACTTTCAGTATTAGTAGAAGCTATAAATATAGGGGTTTATTAATCAAATATTCTAAAGGAAATCCTATACAAGGGGAAATCTGCAAAATGTTTGCCCATTGAATATTATGTGGACAATCTTTCTCTTTGTTTATTTGACAAAGGGTGTTGCTGAGAAAACTTTGAGATTTGCCCTTGCTCACTTAAAGGAAATGTTAAAAAGGAAAAAGATTTCTAAAATAACATGGGTTGACTCAAGTCACTGAAGGGAAGGTTGTTTCATCAAACCAAAGGTGTTCACCTCAAGGATCACCTCAGAGATCTGCCTAGTGGTAGGAGGAGCTATAAGAACATCAAAACTTCAACTTTTGTTGACTGCTTTGTCATTAAATATCATATTGTGTTTTCAAAGGTTAGAACCTGAGGATGGGATCTGTTAATTTAGCACATAATTAAGCAGAGATTGTGTTCAATTCATTCATTAATTAGATATAAAAAAGGAAATTACACCCGGGGTAATCCGGTTAGTACGTAGGGTGACTGGGAGCTGGGTGACCAGGGCCTCCAAGCCCTCCGTTTTTTCCTCTCCCGACGTCCCCAACAGTACCCTTCCATCGACACTCTCATTCGTTTGGCCGAACTGGTCCTTACCCTTAACAATTTCTCCTTCAAATCCTCCCACTTCCTCCAGACCAAAGGCGTAGCCATGGGCACCCATATGTGCCCCAGCTATGCCTGTCTCTTTGTTGGCTATGTAGAGCAGTTGATCTTCCGTAATTACACCGGCACCACTCCCCACCTCTTCCTCCGCTACATTGATGACTGCATTGGTGCCACCTCGTGCTCCCGCGAGGAGGTTGAGCAATTCATCAACTTCACCAAGACATTCCACCCAATCTTAAATTTACCTGGACCATCTCTGACACCTCCCTCCCCTTCCTAGACCTCTCCATCTCCATTAATGACAGCCAGCATTTTTTTTACAAACCCACCAACTCCCACAGGTACCTGGATTACACCTCTTCCCACCCTACCTCCTGCAAAAATGCCATCCTATATTCCTAATTCCTCCACCTCCACCGGATCTGCTCCCAGGAGGACCAGTTCCAGCACAGAACACACCAGATGGCCTCCTTCTTTAGAGACCACAATTTCCCTTCCCACGTGGTTAAAGATGCCCTCCAATGCATCTCGTCCACATCCCGCACCTCCGCCCTCAGACCCCACCCCTCCAACTGTAACAAGGACAGAACCCCCCTGGTGCTCACCTTCCACCCTACCAACCTTCGCATAAACCAAATCATCCACCGACATTTCCGCCACCTCCAAAAAGACCCCACCACCAAGGATATATTTCCCTCCCCACCCCTTTCCGCCTTCCACAAAGACCGTTCCCTCCGTGACTACCTGGTCAGGTCCGCGCCCCCCCTACAACCCACCCTCCCATCCTGGCACTTTCCCCTGCCACCGCAGGAACTATAAAACTTGTACCCACACCTCCTCCCTCACCTCTATCCAAGGCCCTAAAGGAGCCTTCCACATCCATCAAAGTTTTATCTGCACATCCACTAATATCATTTATTATATCCATTGCTCCTGATGCGGTCTCCTCTACATTGGGGAGACTGGACGCCTCCTAGCAGAGCGCTTTAGGGAACATCTTCGGGACACCCGCGCCAATCAACCACACCGCCCCCGTGGCCCAACATTTCAACTCCCCCTCCCACTCTGCCGAGGACATGGAGGTCCTGGGCCTCCTTCACCGCCGCTCCCTCACCACCAGACGCCTGGAGGAAGAACGCCTCATCTTCCGCCTCGGAACACTTCAACCCCAGAGCATCAATGTGGACTTCACCAGCTTCCTCATTTCCCCTTCCCCCACCTTATCCTAGTTCTAAACTTCCAGCTCAGTAACTGTCCCCATGACTTGTCCGGACTTGTCCTACCTGCCTATCTCCTTTTCCACCTATCCACTCCACCCTCTCCTCCCTGACCTATCACCTTCATCCCCTCCCCCACTCACCTATGGTACTCTATGCTACTTTCTCCCCACCCCCACCCTCCTCTCACTTATCTCTCCACCCTTCAGGCTCTCTGCCTGTATTCCTGATGAAGGGCTTTTGCCCGAAACGTCAATTTTCTGCTCCTCGGATGCTGCCTGAACTGCTGTGCTTTTCCAGCACCACTCTAATCCAGAATCTGGTTTCCAGCATCTGCAGTCATTGTTTTTACCTGGTTAATGACCAGCCCGGAGGAAAGTGGGCCTGGGGAGGGTCAGTCAGTAAGTAGGGTGACTGGGAGCTGGGTGGGTGATGCCCAACCTGGGGGAAAGCGGGCCTGGGGAGGGTCAGTCAGTACGTGGGGCAGGCAGACACCAGAAGGCTGATGGCTGATGACTGTCCTGTCGGAAGGCTAGCCAAGGACAGTCTGATCAGTGTGTGGTGTGGGTTGAAAAATGTGGTGCTGGAAAAACACAGCAGGCCAGGCAGCATCCGAGGAGCAGGAGAATCGACGTTTCGGGCATAAGCCCTTCCCGAAACGTCGATTCTCCTGCTCCTCAGAGGCTGCCTGGCCTGCTGTGTTTTTCCAGCACCACATTTTTCAACTCTGGGCTCCAGCGTCTGCAGTCCTCACTTTCTCCCAGTGTGTGGCGTGGACAGCTGTCAGGTATCTTTTTAATTCTGTGTTCTATGCGCTGTTTCTCATTCGATTGCACTGTCTTACCTGTGTTTGTTACTGTTATCTTTGTGATGAATGGAATTGGGACTTGAGGTTTGTCCTCACCTCCCAGAAGGAGAAAGTGAGGACTGCAGATGCTGGAGATCAGAGCTGAAAAATGTGTTGCTGGAAAAGCGCAGCAGGTCAGGCAGCATCCAAGGAGCAGGAGCTCATTCCTGAAGAAGGGCTCATGCCTGAAACGTCGATTCTCCTGCTCCTTGGATGCTGCCTGACCTGCTGCGCTTTTCCAGCAACACATTTTCAGCTCTGACCTCCCTGAAAACCGGTTGAACAGTGGGGCCTGGGGTTTGGGGTTTGGCTTTGCTGCTCTTTCGTCTGCTGCTTTCTGTTTATTGTTAACTGTGTATTTTGTACGGTTTAATAAAATAAAAGGAAATTACTAACTCCATTTAATTTAGCCCTCTTCCATTCACCTCCTCATCCTCACCTTTGATCGTCTGCATTGCCCATATGAATGATTTGGTGAAGGGGGGAGAGAAATGTTTAGTTTAGATAACTTACAGTGTGGAAACAGGCCCTTCGGCCCAACAAGTCCACACCGCCCCGCCGAAGCACACCCACCCATACCCCTACATCTACATCAACCCCTTACCTAACACTACGGGCAATTTAGTATGGCCAATTCATCTGACCTGCACATCTTTGGACTGTGGGAGGAAACCGGAGCACCCGGAGGAAACCCACGCAGACACGGGGAGAACGTGCAAACTCCACACAGTCAGTCGCCTGAGGCGGGAATTGAACCCGGGTCTCCAGCGCTGTGAGGCAGCAGTGCTAACCACTGTGCCACCGTGCCGCCGTTTAGTTGTGTAGAAGAGCACTTCCAGGTATTTATAAAAAGGCAACTTCCAGCGGGGGCCGGGCTGGAGGGTGTTGCACGGTACAGTCCTGTATAACCACAGATTGTAGAGCTTCACCGACTCCCAGCCCACCTGTTTATTTTGCAGTACTGTGGGCTCCGTGGATCACGTGCATATTGGTTGTGGGAATTGTCACTCCATTTTTTTGGTTTTTTGAAAAGCCTTTTGTAATGTTTGTGGTCACATTTCAGCCCCACATTCCTAATCTTTGGGCATGATGTAATGTTGCACATTCCCCAGAAGTAACCCCTCAGCAGATTAAGTGGTGGGCGAATCAATTAAACTCAGCTAATAAAGAGGATTTGACTTGATTCTCACTAAAAATAAAAGAAGACAGGTTATCGATCTGAACTTTAACTCTATCTCTCGGTCTGGTTAGACCAGCATTTTCTGCTTTTGTTACACAACGGTGAGGATCCTGTTCGGAAACCACACTAAGTATGACACTCATCAGTCAGAATCCAATCTCTGAACTGCAGAAATATAACGCACACATACCCAGTGACTGAACTACTGTAAATATGACAGCAGCAGCATCTGGTGTTTTAAATACAATATAGTCTCTACAGACAGTTAACAGGAGTTCAGTAATGTTTGACACGGAGCCTGGTAAATGTCCAAAAACATAGATTTGGAGCTAGACTTTTCAGGAGTGTCTCTACAAGTGGAGGGGACGACGAGAGAGGAAGAAAGAAAGGGGGTGAGGGGGGTTGAGTGTGAGGAGGCAAGAGGGAATAGGTCGGGGCGATGGAAAGTGAGAAGGAGGGTATGAACCAAAGTGTAAAGAAGCAGAATAAAAGCAAATAGGACACCAGTGAAGTGAAGGAGAAAGATCAGAGGAAGGGAGAGGGGACAAAGAGCAAAAGATGGTTAAAAAAAAAGACACTTGGGAGTGGATGCAAAAGGAAAGAGGGAATGCAGGGGAGGCAGCAAGAATGAAGAAGTGAGAGGAAGGGAAAGTGAGAGAGGAGGGCAAGATGGGGAGTGAGGGAAGTGAGTGGAAGAGAGAGAAAGAGAGATAAGTGAGCAAGTGAGAGACAGTAAGCAGTCATAGCTTAACATTATTTGGACTGGGGTGTACAAAGCTAAAAATCACACAACACCAGGTTATAGTCCAACAGGTTTAATTGGAAGCACACTAGCTTTCGGAGCAGAGCTCCTTCATCAGATGGTAGTCACCTGATGAAGGAGCGTCACTCCGAAAGCTAGTGTGCTTCCAATGAAACCTGTTGGACTATAACCTGGTGTTGTGTGATTTATAGCTTAACATTGCCATGCTGCCTTTATTGAGCTTGGGTAGTGAGGGTTGGAGGTGACTGAGTCAGCGACAGCAGTATAGGATGGCAATACACAAGGTTTCCCCATTAACCAGTGATGCTGGGACTGTTTGTTTTCTATTGGTTGATTGCTCTCTGAGAGGTGGCACCAAGCTCTGAGCTGTTTACATTAAAACTGAAAGCTGACGATCTCCCAGACTTGGGGACTTTCTATCACATGACGTCCCAAAAATAGCTCACTGAAATCAGGTATCAGGTGACAACCTTAGCGTGGAGTCAGAACCACCTTTTATTTGAGTAACAACTGAAGAGTGTTGAACATCTTTGCTCACACACGTTAATTCTCACAAAATAATTAGTGGCCCTCACCCTCACTCCTACACGCACTCAGAGCCACACAAACACACACTTGTTCTGATATGCACTCCTACACAAATACACAACCTCTCACGAAGACACACACAATCACTCGTACACTCACACACATAACCTTTCACTCACATTCACCAGACATTGAATATCCTGATTCATCCCTGGCCAGCACATAGACTCCTCGGCTAATTGTCTAGTGTGTTTAATTCCTGTATGGCCCTGTTCTAGTGAGGACATGATACCTTGGCATAATGCCTTTGGCAGTGAGATATTTTTGCCCCTAAAAATGTGTACATTGATAATACCACATTGGTTTGTGTATGAACAAAAATGAATAAATCTTCTCAGGTACCTCTTTAATACTGTCAGACCACCTCTGGATAATTATCTTTGTGGAGAATGTGATGCTGGAAAAGCACAGCAGGGCAGACCGCATCCGAGGAGCAGGAGAATTAACGTTCTAGGTATAAGCCCTTCATCAGGAATGAGGCTTGTGGGTCTGGGCTGAGAGATAAATGGGAGGGGGGTGGGGTTGGGGGAGATAGCTGGGAAGGCAATAGGTGGATGAAGATGAGGGAGAAGGTGATAGGTCGGGGGGGGGGGTGGGGGGAGTGATAGATGGATCCGGAGGGCGGTGCCGAGTTGGAGGCTTGGGACTGGGATAATGTGGAGGGAGGGGAAATGAGGAAGCTGTTCAATTTCCACATTTGTCCCATGTGGTTGCAGGGTCCCAAGGTGGAATATGAGGCATTCCCCCTCCAGGTGTCAGGTGGTAACGGTTTGGCAGTGGAGGCGGCTCAGGACCTGCATGTCCTTCACAGAGTGGGAGGGGGAGTTGAAGTCTTCAACCACAGGGCGGTGTGGTTGGTAGGTGCGGGTGTCCCAGAGATGTTCTCTGAAACCATCAGCAAGAAGGCGTCCTGTCTCCCTGATGTAGAGAAAACCACACTGTGTGCAACAGATGCAGTAGATGACATTGATAGAGGTACAGGTAAATTTCTGATAGATGTGGAAGGATCTCATGAGACCTTGGACGGAGGTGAGGGGAGTGGTGTGAGCACAGGTTTTGCATTTCCTGCGGTGGCAGCTCACACCCTACTCCTGACACCTTTCCCTGCCACCGCAGGAAATGCAAAACCTGTGCTCACACCACTCCCCTCACCTCCGTCCAAGGTCTCATGAGATCCTTCCACATCTATCAGAAATTTACCTGTACCTCTATCAATGTCATCTACTGCATCTGTTGCACACAGTGTGGTTTTCTCTACATCAGGGAGACAGGACGCCTTCTTGCTGATGGTTTCAGAGAACATCTCTGGGACACCCGCACCTACCAACCACACCGCCCTGTGGTTGAAGACTTCAACTCCCCCTCCCACTCTGTGAAGGACATGCAGGTCCTGAGCCGCCTCCACTGCCAAACCGTTACCACCTGACACCTGGAGGGGGAATGCCTCATATTCCGCCTTGGGACCTTGCAAAAACACAGGATAAATGTGGATTTTAACAGCTTTCTCATCTCCCCCCCCCCCCCCCCCCAACATTATCCCTCCAACTCGGCACCGCTTTCCAGTCCCATCCATTACTCCCCCCTCTAACCTATCACCTTCTCCCTCATCTTCATTCACCTATTGCCTTCCCAACTACCTTCCCCACCACACCCCCTTCTCACTGCTAATGTTATACCATGCTATGGATCGCCTGTGTCTGTTCAAGGGCCTAGCTTGACCTTCCTGAACACACATGCACAATGTATGAAAAACATTCAGATCCAAGATGGTGGCAGAATAGGACTCCTCAACTGGAGCTTATCTACTCAGATCTGGCTGTGTTTTTTTCTTTTCTTCTACTTTTTTCTCTCCTTCTGTTTTCAATTCCTTCTTTCTTAGAGTCATAGAGATGTACAGCACAGATACAGACCCTTCAGTCTAACTCGTCCATGCTGACCAGTTATCCAAACCTAATCTAGTCCCATTTGCCAGTACTTGGCCCATATCCCTCCAAACCCTTCCTATTCATATCCCCATCCTGATGCCTCTTAAATGTTGCAATTGTACCAGCCTCCACCACATCCTCTGGCAGCTCAATCCATACACACGCCATCCTCTGTGTGAAAACATTGTCCCTCAGGTCTCTTTCATATCTTTCCCCCTCATCCTAAACCTATGCCCTCTAGTTCTGGACTCCCCCACAGCAAGGAAAAGACCTTGTCAATTTACCCTATCCATGTCATTATGATTTTATAAAACTCTTCATGGTGATGTCCTGAACTCTCAGCCTCAGCTTGGAGTCAGAATCTTGGCATCAATACAAACCTGGCATGGCCATTTCTCAGCCCAGTGTGGTGATCTCTTAGCCCGGTGTGGTGATCTCTCAGCTCGGTATGGTGATCTCTCAGCCCAGTGTGGTGATCTCTCAGCCCAGTGTGGTGATCTCTCAGCCCGGTGTGGTGATCTCTCAGCCCAGTGTGGTGATCTGTCAGCCCAGTGTGGTGATCTCTCAGCTCGGTGTGGTGATCTGTCAGCCCAGTGTGGTGATCTCTCAGCTCGGTGTGGTGATCTCTCAGCCGGTGTGGTGATCTCTCAGCCCAGTGTGGTGATCTCTCAGCCCGGTGTGGTGATCTCTCAGCCGGTGTGGTGATCTCTCAGCCCAGTGTGGTGATCTCTCAGCCCGGTGTGGTGATCTGTCAGCCCAGTGTGGTGATCTGTCAGCCCGGTGTGGTGATCTCTCAGCCGGTGTGGTGATCTGTCAGCCCAGTGTGGTGATCTCTCAGCCCGGTGTGGTGATCTCTCAGCCGGTGTGGTGATCTGTCAGCCCAGTGTGGTGATCTGTCAGCCCAGTGTGGTGATCTCTCAGCCCAGTGTGGTGATCTGTCAGCCCAGTGTGGTGATCTCTCAGCCCAGTGTGGTGATCTCTCAGCCCAGTGTGGTGATCTCTCAGCTCGGTGTGGTGATCTCTCGGCCCAGTGTGGCGATCTCTCAGCTCGGTGTGGTGATCTCTCAGCCCAGTGTGGTGATCTCTCAGCTCGGTGTGGTGATCTGTCAGCCCAGTGTGGTGATCTCTCAGCCCAGTGTGGTGATCTCTCAGCTCGGTGTGGTGATCTGTCAGCCCAGTGTGGTGATCTCTCAGCCCAGTGTAGTGATCTCTCAGCCCAGTGTGGTGATCTGTCAGCCTAGTGTGGTGATCTCTCAGCCCAGTGTGGTGATCTCTCAGCCCAGTGTGGTGATCTCTCAGCTCGGTGTGGTGATCTGTCAGCCCAGTGTGGTGATCTCTCAGCCCAGTGTGGTGATCTCTCAGCTCGGTGTGGTGATCTCTCAGCCCAGTGTGGTGATCTCTCAGCCTAGTGTGGTGATCTCTCAGCCCAGTGTGGTGATCTCTCAGCCCAGTGTAGTGATCTCTCAGCTCGGTGTGGTGATCTGTCAGCCCAGTATGGCGATCTCTCAGCCTACTGTGGTGATCTCTCAGCTCGGTGTGGTGATCTCTCAGCCCAGTGTGGTGATCTCTCAGCCCGGTGTGGTGATCTCTCAGCCCAGTGTGGTGATCTCTCAGCCCAGTGTGGTGATCTGTCAGCCCAGTGTGGTGATCTCTCAGCTCGGTGTGGTGATCTGTCAGCCCAGTGTGGTGATCTCTCAGCCTACTGTGGTGATCTCTCAGCCAAGTGTGGTGATCTCTCAGCCCAGTGTGGTGATCTCTCAGCCCAGTGTGGTGATCTGTCAGCCCAGTGTGGTGATCTCTCAGCCTAGTGTGGTGATCTCTCAGCTCTGTGTGGTGATCTGTCAGCCTAGTGTGGTGATATCTCAGCTCGGTGTGGTGATCTCTCAGCCCAGTGTGGTGATCTCTCAGCCCAGTGTGGTGATCTCTCAGCCCAGTGTGGTGATCTGTCAGCCTAGTGTGGTGATCTCTCAGCCCAGTGTGGTGATCTCTCAGCTCGGTGTGGTGATCTCTCAGCCCAGTGTGGTGATCTGTCAGCCTAGTGTGGTGATCTCTCAGCCCAGTGTGGTGATCTGTCAGCCTAGTGTGGTGATATCTCAGCCTAGTGTGGTGATCTCTCAGCCCAGTGTGGTGATCTCTCAGCTCGGTGTGGTGATCTCTCAGCCCAGTGTGGTGATCTCTCAGCTCGGTGTGGTGATCTCTCAGCCCAGTGTGGTGATCGCTCAGCCCAGTGTGGTGATCTCTCAGCCCAGTGTGGTGATCTGTCAGCCTAGTGTGGTGATCTCTCAGCCCAGTGTGGTGATCTCTCAGCCCAGTGTGGTGATCTATCAGCCCAGTGTGGTGATCTCTCAGCCTAGTGTGGTGATCTCTCAGCCCAGTGTGGTGATCTCTCAGCTCGGTGTGGTGATCTCTCAGCTCGGTGTGGTGATCTGTCAGCCTAGTGTGGTGATCTCTCAGCCCAGTGTGGTGATCTCTCAGCCTAGTGTGGTGATCTCTCAGCCTAGTGTGGTGATCTCTCAGCCCAGTGTGGTGATCTCTCAGCTCGGTGTGGTGATCTCTCAGTTCTGTGTGGTGATCTCTCAGCCCAGTGTGGTGATCTCTCAGCCTAGTGTGGTGATCTCTCAGCCCAGTGTGGTGATCTCTCAGCCCAGTGTGATGATCTCTCAGCCCAGTGTGGTGATCTCTCAGCCTAGTGTGGTGATCTCTCAGCTCTGTGTGGTGATCACTCAGCCTAGTGTGGTGATCTGTCAGCCCAGTGTGGTGATCTGTCAGCCCAGTGTGGTGATATCTCAGCCTAGTGTGGTGATCTCTCAGCCCAGTGTGGTGATCTCTCAGCTCGGTGTGGTGATCTCTCAGCCCAGTGTGGTGATCTCTCGCCCCGGTGTGGTGATCTCTCAGCTCGGTGT
Organism: Chiloscyllium punctatum; assembly: GCF_047496795.1. NCBI lineage: Eukaryota > Metazoa > Chordata > Chondrichthyes > Orectolobiformes > Hemiscylliidae > Chiloscyllium > Chiloscyllium punctatum. The sequence continues at coordinate 44,480,092 of NC_092768.1, read as the reverse complement.
GGTGATCTCTCAGCCCAGTGTGGTGATCTGTCAGCCCAGTGTGGTGATCTCTCAGCTCGGTGTGGTGATCTCTCAGCCTAGTGTAGTGATCTCTCAGCCCAGTGTGGTGATCTCTCAGCCCGGTGTGGTGATCTCTCAGCCCGGTGTGGTGATCTCTCAGCTCGGTGTGGTGATCTCTCAGCCTAGTGTGGTGATCTCTCAGCCTACTGTGGTGATCTCTCAGCCCAGTGTGGTGATCTCTCAGCCTAGTGTGGTGATCTCTCAGCCCAGTGTGGTGATCTGTCAGCCCAGTGTGGTGATCTCTCAGCTCGGTGTGGTGATCTGTCAGCCCAGTGTGGTGATCTCTCAGCCCAGTGTGGTGATCTCTCAGCCCAGTGTGGTGATCTCTCAGCTCGGTGTGGTGATCTCTCAGCCCAGTGTGGTGATCTCTCAGCCCAGTGTGGTGATCTGTCAGCCCAGTGTGGTGATCTCTCAGCCTAGTGTGGTGATCTCTCAGCTCGGTATGGTGATCTCTCAGCCCAGTGTGGTGATCTCTCGGCTCGGTGTGGTGATCTCTCAGCCCAGTGTGATCTCTCGGCTCGGTGTGGTGATCTCTCAGCCTAGTGTGGTGATCTCTCAGCTCGGTATGGTGATCTCTCAGCCCAGTGTGGTGATCTCTCAGCTCGGTGTGGTGATCTCTCAGCCCAGTGTGGTGATCTCTCAGCCCGGTGTGGTGATCTCTCAGCTCTGTGTTGGTGATCTGTCAGCCTAGTGTGGTGATCTCTCAGCCTAGTGTGGTGATCTCTCAGCTCGGTATGGTGATCTCTCAGCCCAGTGTGGTGATCTCTCAGCCCAGTGTGGTGATCTGTCAGCCTAGTGTGGTGATCTCTCAGCCCAGTGTGGTGATCTGTCAGCCCAGTGTGGTGACCTCTCAGCCCAGTGTGGTGATCTCTCAGCTCTGTGTGGTGATCTGTCAGCCTAGTGTGGTGATCTCTCAGCCTAGTGTGGTGATCTCTCAGCTCGGTGTGGTGATCTCTCAGCCCAGTGTGGTGATCTCTCAGCCCACTGTGGTAATCTCTCAGCCCAGTGTGGTGATCTCTCAGCTCGGTGTGGTGATCTCTCAGCTCGGTGTTGTGATCTCTCAGCTCGGTGTGGTGATCTCTCAGCCCAGTGTGGTGATCTGTCAGCCCAGTGTGGTGATCTCTCAGCCCAGTGTGGCGATCTCTCAGCCCAGTGTGATGATCTCTCAGCCCAGTGTGATGATCTCTCAGCCCAGTGTGGTGATCTCTCAGCCCAGTGTGGTGATCTCTCGCCCCGGTGTGGTGATCTCTCAGCTCGGTGTGGTGATCTGTCAGCCCAGTGTGGTGATCTCCCAGCTCGGTGTGGTGATCTCTCAGCCCGGTGTGGTGATCTCTCAGCCCAGTGTGGTGATCTGTCAGCCTAGTGTGGTGATCTCTCAGCCCAGTGTGGTGATCTCTCAGCCTAGTGTGGTGATCTCTCAGCCCAGTGTGGTGATCTGTCAGCCCAGTGTGGTGATCTCTCAGCCCAGTGTGGTGATCTCTCAGCCCGGTGTGGTGATCTCTCAGCCCAGTGTGGTGATCTCTCAGCCCAGTGTGGTGATCTGTCAGCCCAGTGTGGTGATCTCTCGCCCCGGTGTGGTGATCTCTCAGCTCGGTGTGGTGATCTCTCAGCCCAGTGTGGTGATCTCTCAGCTCGGTGTGGTGATCTCTCAGCCAAGTGTGGTGATCTCTCGCCCCGGTGTGGTGATCTCTCAGCTCGGTGTGGTGATCTCTCAGCCCAGTGTGGTGATCTCTCAGCCCAGTGTGGTGATCTCTCAGCCCGGTGTGGTGATCTCTCAGCCCAGTGTGGTGATCTCTCAGCCCAGTGTGGTGATCGCTCAGCCCGGTGTGGTGATCTCTCGGCTCGGTGTGGTGATCTCTCGGCTCGGTGTGGTGATCTCTCAGCCCGGTGTGGTGATCTCTCGGCTCGGTGTGGTGATCTCTCAGCCCGGTGTGGGGATCTCTCGCCCCGGTGTGGTGATCTCTCAGCCCGGTGTGGTGATCTCTCAGCCCAGTGTGGTGATCTCTCAGCCCAGTGTGGTGATCTCTCAGCCCGGTGTGGTGATCTCTCAGCCCAGTGTGGTGATCTCTCAGCCCAGTGTGGTGATCTGTCAGCCCAGTGTGGTGATCTCTCAGCTCGGTGTGGTGATCTGTCAGCCCAGTGTGGTGATCTCTCAGCCCAGTGTGGTGATCTGTCAGCCCAGTGTGGTGATCTCTCAGCTCGGTGTGGTGATCTCTCAGCCCAGTGTGGTGATCTCTCAGCCTAGTGTGGTGATCTCTCAGCTCGGTGTGGTGATCTCTCAGCCCAGTGTGGTGATCTCTCAGCCAAGTGTGGTGATCTCTCAGCCCAGTGTGGTGATCTGTCAGCCCAGTGTGGTGATCTCGCAGCCTAGTGTGGTGATCTCTCAGCTCGGTGTGGTGATCTCTCAGCCCAGTGTGGTGATCTCTCAGCCCAGTGTGGTGATCTCTCAGCCCGGTGTGGTGATCTCTCAGCCCAGTGTGGTGATCTGTCAGCCCAGTGTGGTGATCTCTCGGCTCGGTGTGGTGATCTCTCAGCCCAGTGTGGTGATCTCTCAGCCCGATGTGGTGATCTCTCAGCCTCGTGTGGTGATCTCTCAGTTCTGTGTGGTGATCTGTCAGCCTAGTGTGGTGATCTCTCAGCCTAGTGTGGTGATCTCTCAGCCCGGTGTGGTGATCTCTCAGCCCAGTGTGGCGATCTCTCAGCCCAGTGTGGTGATCTCTCAGCCCAGTGTGGTGATCTCTCAGCCTACTGTGGTGATCTGTCAGCCCAGTGTGGTGATCTCTCAGCCTAGTGTGGTGATCTCTCAGCTCTGTGTGGTGATCTGTCAGCCTAGTGTGGTGATCTCTCAGCCTACTGTGGTGATCTCTCAGCCCAGTGTGATGATCTCTCAGCCCAGTGTGGTGATCTCTCAGCCTAGTGTGGTGATCTCTCAGCTCGGTGTGGTGATCTGTCAGCCTAGTGTGGTGATCTCTCAGCCTAGTGTGATGATCTGTCAGCCCAGTGTGGTGATCTCTCAGCCTAGTGTGATGATCTGTCAGCCCAGTGTGGTGATCTCTCAGCCTAGTGTGGTGATCTCTCGGCTCGGTATGGTGATCTCTCGGCTCGGTGTGGTGATCTCTCAGCCCGATGTGGTGATCTCTCAGCCCAGTGTGATGATCTCTCAGCCCAGTGTGGTGATCTCTCAGCCTAGTGTGGTGATCTCTCGGCTCGGTGTGGTGATCTCTCAGCCCGATGTGGTGATCTCTCAGCCCAGTGTGGTGATCTGTCAGCCTAGTGTGGTGATCTCTCAGCCCAGTGTGGTGATCTCTCAGCCTAGTGTGGTGATCTCTCAGCCAGGAATGGCCTTCTCTCAGTCCTAGCCTGTTTAGCCTCTCTCTATAGCTCAAACCCTCCATTCCCAGAAACATCTTTGTACATCTTTTCTGCATCCTTCCATATGTAATAACATCACTCTTATAGAAGTGCGACCCAGAATTGTTCACAATATTCTGAAAGTGCATTGTATTTATTGTTTCCTTTTCAAGATGACAAATCTTAAAATGTTTATGTTATTTTGAAATAACTCACATTCTAATTAAAACAAATATAATGTTTCTTTGGCGGTTAGTGCCTGATACAAATAGCTTTACAGCTCTACGTTTTCATAGAAACTGATGCTCCTGAACGATAAGGAATTCTCCCCTAGTCGGAATCCTTTGTTATCTAAAGCTGTTGCCCCATTGATCTTCGATCAGTTTTATAAATATCTATCACCAAAATAGTGGAGTATTTCTTAGATGACCACTGCAATGAGTTTACCTCCAGTGCTTTGTTTTTCCTGATGTGGTAAAGCTTTTGTTACCTCCTTAACATCCACTGGGCATGGATTTTGTGGTATTGAAGAATACGACAAATATTTGTGACAAATAATTGTTCTCTACAAACATGGCATTCTTTGGGCACATCAACTGTCATTGAGTTACAGAGATGTACAGCACGGAAACAGGTCTATTTCATCCATACCGACCAGATATCCCAACCTAATCTACTCCCGTTTGCCAGCACCTGGCCTATATCCCTCCAAATCCTTCCTATTCATATACCCATCCAAATGCCTCTTAAATGTTGCAATTGTACCAGCCTCCACCACATCCTCTAGCAGCTCACTCCATACAAGTACCATCCTCTGTGTGAAAAGGTTGCCCCTTAACCTATACCCTCTCACCCTAATCCTATGCCCTCTAGTTCTGGACTCCCCCACCCCAGGGAAGAGACTTTACCTATTTACCCTATCCATGCCCCTCATAATTTTGTAAACCTCTATAAGGTCACCCCTCAGCCTCCGATGCTCCAGGGAAAACAGCCCCAGCCTGTTCAGCCTCTCCCCGTAGCTCAGATCCTCCAACCCTGGCAACATCCTTATAAATCTTTTCTGAACCCTTTTAAGTTTCACAACATCCTTCCAACAGGAGAGAGACCAGAATTGCACATAATTTTCCAACAGTGGCCTAACCAATGCCCTGTACAGCCATAACATGACCTCCCAACTCCTGTACTCAATACTCTGACCAATAAAGGAAAGCATACCAAACGCCTTCTTCACTATCCTATCTACCTGCGACTCCACTTTCAAGGAGCTATGAGCCTGCACTCCAAGGTCTCTTTGTTCAGCAACACTCCCTAGGACGTTACCATCAAGTGTATAAGTCTTGCCCTGATTTGCCTTTCCAAAATAAAGCACCTCGCATTTATCTAAATTAAACTCCATCTGCCATTCCTCGGCTCATTGGCCCATCTGATCAAGATCCCATTTTACTCTGAGGTAACCTTCTTCCCTGACCAGCATACCTCCAATTTTGGTGAAATCTGCAAACTTATTAACTATACCTCTTATGTTCACATCCAGAGCATTTATATAACTGATGAAAAGCAGTGGACCCAGCATTGATCTGTGTGGTCACAGGCCTCCAGTCTGAAAAGCAACCCTCCAGCACCACCCTCTGTCTTCTACCTTCGAGGCAGTTCTGTATCCAAATGGTTAGTTCCATAGAGATGTACAGCACGGAAACAGACCCTTCAGTCCAACCTGTCCATGCCGACCAGACATCCCAACCCAATCTAGTCCCACCTGCCAGCACCCGGCCCATATCTCTCCAAACCCTTCCTATTCATATACCCATCCAAATGCCTCTTAAATGTTGCAATTGTACCAGCCTCCACCACATCCTCTGGCAGCTCATTCCATACACGTACCACCCTCTGGGTGAAAACGATGCCCCTTAGGTCTCTTTTATATCTTTCCCCTCTCACCCTAAACCTATGCCCTCTAGTTCTGGGCTCCCCCAACCTGGGGAGGTTCCTTTTTATATCTTTCCCCTCTCACTTTAAAACCATGCCTTCTAGTTTTGGAATTCCTGCCCGGAAAAAAATGCCTTGGCTATTCACCCTATCCATGCCCCTCATGATTTTTATAAACCTCTATAAGGTCATCCTTCAGCCTCCAACGCTCCAGGGAAAACAGCCCCAACCTGTTCAGCCTCTCCCTGTAGCTCAAATCCTCCAACCCTGACAACATCCTTGTAAATCTTTTCTGAACTCTTTCAAGTTTCACAACATCTTTCCGATAGGAAGGAGACCAGAAACGAATGCAGTTTTTCAACAGTGGGCTAACCATTGGACAGCAGCTCAGTGGTTAGCACTACTGCCTCACAGCACCAGGGATCATGGGTTCAATTCCAGCCTTGGATGACTGTCTGTGTGAAGTTTGCACATTTCCCCTGTGCCTGTGTGGATTTCCTCCAAGTGATCCAGGGTCCTCCCACAATCTAAAGACGTGCAGGTTAGGTGAAATGGCCATGTGGAATTGCGCACACTGTATTTATGGATGGGTGGGTTAGCTGCATTAGTCAGGGTAAAAGTGGGGTCAGGGAGTGGGTCTGGGTGGATTGCTCTTCGGAGGGTCGGTGTGGACTTTTTGGGCCGAAGGGCCTGTTTCCACAATGTAGGGAATCTAATTCAATGTCCTGTCCAGCCGCAGTATGACCCCCCCCCCCCCCCCCGACTCCTACACTCAATGCACTGACCAATAAAGGCAAGGATGACGGAAGCCTTCCTCAGTATCCTGCCGCCCTTCAACTCCAGGGAAGTCCAGACCCAGATTCCCTGAGATCCGGACTGTTGGAAGGTAATGGTGTGAAAGGTTGCAGAGACGTCCTGAAGAATCCGCGGGATAATTCCCTACAGTCCCATGGGAAGGCGTTAGCTGTTTAGTTTCTGTCAGTGCACTGCAGAAAGAAGACACAACTCATGGCAGCAATTCAAACATGGAGCTGCTGACTCCCAACACAGGGGGCGGTTGCCTGACGCTGCAGCGCGGTCGGATTTTGTAAGAGGAGGTCAGAGTGTTTTTTTCTTGACTGAGCTAACTGCCCACTGGGGAGATGGTGGGGGGGGGAGTGGGGGAGCTGCCTGGGGAACTGGAGAAGGGGGCAGTTCCCCGACTGGGGGATTCCCAGAAGCAGCCAGCGCCAGCCCTCCCTCCCTGGCACAGTGCAGCAACCTCCTTCAGGGCCAGGCCAATCGGTGTCGCTGTGGAAAGTCCCCGGGACTCGCCGCCGTGGCTGCAGACGACGCCAACAATATGGGAAACAAAGTGAAAGGACTTCAGCTCAGTGTCGGTGAGGCGGCGGAGGAGGGCAGGCTTCCTAATACAGAAGCAACAACTGCGTGATGCACACACTCATCCTGTCCACAATAGACCACACTCCCTGCCAGAATGGACCGCCCACAACACAGTCACCAAGTTTAAAGTTAAAAATCACACAACACCAGGTTATAGTCCAACAGGTTTAACTGGAAGCACACTAGCTTTCGGAGCGTCGCTTCTTCATCAGGTGATAGTGGAGGGCTCAATCCTAACACAGAATTTAGAGCAAAAATTTACAATGTGATGCAACTGAAATGATACATTGAAAAACCAAGTTTAAAGTCTTCGATTCGGTCATCATTTCCGGGGACTATCAGTAAGAATGAATTCATGGCTTGGAGACAGCAGATTGCTTTCCGTTCTGATGCCCTCTCTTAGAATTATGGTTCCCCCAGACTGGAGTTAGACTGTGCACTGCTGATCCTGTAAATCTTCCTGCAGGACCAGAGGTATACAGGGAAGGTGATGGCCGAGAGGTATCGTTGCGAAACTATTAATCCAGAAACGAAGCTAATGTTCTGAGGACCCAGCTTCGAATCCTGCCACTGCAGATGGTGAAATATCTGAACTTGAGAATCTAATCGTTACTGGAGGAGGGGGGGGGACAAAAAAAAAACGAGTGGCTCACGAGTTGTTCTTCAGGGAAGGAAAATGCCATCCTTACCTGTTCTGGTCTGTATGTGACTCCAGACCCACAGCAATGTGCATGAGTCTGAGATGGCTGAGCAAGTCACTCAGTTGTTGCCTCACAGACTAGTCAAAACACCAGCCTAACATAATCATGCCCAAAGAATCATAACTTTCAGACAATGTGCCAGGCACCACCCGTTGCCCTTGAGAAGGTGGTGGTGAAGTACCTTCTTGAACTGCTGTGGGTTGACCCACAATGCCCTAGGGGAGGATATCCCAGTGTCAGGGAAGGATTGGGGGTGTATTTATCACCCGACTGAGTGTGGCATCAAGGAGCCAGAGTACAACTGGAATCAATGAGTATGAGGGGCAAACTCTCTGCTGGTTGGAGTGAAACAGGGCATTGAGGAAGATAGCCATGGTTGTTGGAGGTCAGTCATCTCAGCTCCAGGACATCTCTGTCCGAGGCCCACCCATCTTCAGCTGCTTCATCGAGTACATTCCCTTTACGATAAGGTCAGAGTGGGGACGTTCGCCGATGATTGTGCAATGTTCAGCACCACTGGCGTCTCCTCAGATACGGAAGCAGTCCATGTTTAAATGCAGCAAAATCTGGCCAATATTCAGGCTCAAGCTGAAAGGACCAAGGAACAATCCCACCGTGCAAATACGAGGCAATGACCATCACCAATCAGAGACAATCTAACCAACGTACCTAGATATTCAATCATGATACCATGACTGAATCCCCCCAGGATTAACATCCTTGTCCCAAAACACGGCAGTGTCCCATCACTCCCGGTCATGTGTGATCACTCACACTGATCGTCACTGTCCCGTCTCTCCCGGTAATGTGTGATCACTCACACTGATCTTCACTGTCCCATCACTCCCGGTCATGTGTGATCACTGACACTGATCATCACTGTCCCGTCTCTCCCTGTAATGTGTGATCACTGAAACTGATCGTCATTGTCCTGTATCTCCCGGTAATGTGTGATCACTCACACTGATCGTCACTGTCCCGTCTCTCCCGGTAATGTGTGATCACTCACACTGATCGTCACTGTCCTGTATCTCCCGGTAATGTGTGATCACCGACACTGATCGTCACTGTCCTGTCTCTCCCGGTAATGTGTGATCACTGACACTGATCGTCGTTGTCCTGTATCTCCCGGTAATGTGTGATCACTCACACTGATCGTCACTGTCCCGTCTCTCCCGGTAATGTGTGATCAATGACACTGATCGTCACTGTCCTGTATCTCCCGGTAATGTGTGATCACTGACACTGATCGTCACTGTCCTGTATCTCCCGATAATGTGTGATCACTCACACTGATCGTCACTGTCCTGTATCTCCCGGTAATGTGTGATCACTCACACTGATCGTCACTGTCCTGTATCTCCCGATAATGTGTGATCATCGACACTGATCGTCACTGTCCTGTCTCTCCCGGTAATGTGTGATCACTCACACTGAACGTCACTGTCCCGTCTCTCCCGGTAATGTGTGATCACTGACACTGATCGTCACTGTCCTGTCTCTCCCGGTAATGTGTGATCACTCACACTGATCGTCACTGTCCCGTCTCTCCCGGTAATGTGTGATCACTGACACTCATCGTCACTGTCCTGTATCTCCCGGTAAGGTGTGATCACTCACACTGATCGTCACTGTCCCGTCTCTCCCGGTAATGTGTGATCACTGACACTGATCGTCACTGTCCCGTCTCTCCCGGTAATGTGTGATGACTGACACTGATCGTCACTGTCCTGTATCTCCCTGTAATGTGTGATCACTCACACTGATGGTCACTGTCCCGTCTCTCCCGGTAATGTGTGATCACCGACACTGATCGTCACTGTCCTGTATCTCCCGGTAATGTGTGATCACTGACACTGAACGTCACTGTCCCGTCTCTCCCGGTAATATGTGATCACTGACACTGATCGTCACTGTCCCGTCTCTCCCGGTAATGTGTGATGACTGACACTGATCGTCACTGTCCTGTATCTCCCTGTAATGTGTGATCACTCACACTGATGGTCACTGTCCCGTCTCTCCCGGTAATGTGTGATCACCGACACTGATCGTCACTGTCCTGTATCTCCCGGTAATGTGTGATCACTGACACTGAACGTCACTGTCCCGTCTCTCCCGGTAATATGTGATCACTGACACTGATCGTCACTGTCCCGTCTCTCCCGGTAATGTGTGATCACTGACACTGATCGTCACTGTCCCGTCTCTCCCGGTAATGTGTGATCACTCACACTGATCGTCACTGTCCTGTATCTCCCGGTAATGTGTGATCACTCACACTGATCGTCACTGTCCTGTATCTCCCGGTAATGTGTGATCACTCACACTGATCGTCCCTGTCCTGTCTCTCCCGGTAATGTGTGATCACTGACACTGATCGTCAATGTCCTGTCTCTCCCGGTAATGTGTGATCACTCACACTGATCGTCACTGTCCTGTCTCTCCCGGTAATGTGTGATCACTGACACTGATCGTCACTGTCCTGTCTCTCCCGGTAATGTGTGATCACTCACACTGATCGTCACCGTCCCGTCTCTCCCGGTAATGTGTGATCACTCACACTGATCGGCACTGTCCCGTATCTCCCGGTAATGTGTGATCACTCACACTGATCGTCACTGTCCCATCTCTCCCGGTAATGTGTGATCACTCACACTGATCGTCACTGTCCTGTCTCTCCCGGTAATGTGTGATCACTGACACTGATCGTCACTGTCCCGTCTCTTCCTTTAATGTGTGATCACTCACACTGATCGTCACTGTCCTGTCTCTCCCGGTAATGTGTGATCACTGACACTGATCGTCACTGTCCCATCTCTCCCGGTAATGTGTGATCACCGACACTGATCGTCACTGTCCTGTATCTCGCGGTAATGTGTGATCACTGACACAGATCGTCACTGTCCCGTCTCTCCCGGTAATGTGTGATCACTCACACTGATCGTCCCTGTCCTGTATCTCCCGGTAATGTGTGATCATTCACACTGATCGTCACTGTCCTGTATCTCCCGGTAATGTGTGATGACTGACACTGATCGTCCCTGTCCTGTATCTCCCGGTAATGTGTGATCATTCACACTGATCGTCACTGTCCTGTATCTCCCTGTAATGTGTGATCACTGACACTGATCGTCACTGTCCTGTATCTCCCGGTAATGTGTGATCACTGACACTGATCGTCACTGTCCTGTATCTCCCGGTAATGTGTGATCACTCACACTGATCGTCACTGTCCTGTATCTCCCGGTAATGTGTGATCACTGACACTGATCGTCACTGTCCTGTCTCTCCCGGTAATGTGTGATCACTCACACTGATCGTCACTGTCCTGTATCTCCCGGTAATGTGTGATCACTGACACTGATCGTCACTGTCCTGTCTCTCCCGGTAATGTGTGATCACTGACACTGATCGTCACTGTCCTGTATCTCCCAGTAATGTGTGATCACTGACACTGATCGTCACTGTCCTGTATCTCCCGGTAATGTGTGATCACTCACACTGATCGTCCCTGTCCTGTATCTCCCGGTAATGTGTGATCACTCACACTGATCGTCACTGTCCTGTATCTCCCAGTAATGTGTGATCACTGACACTGATCGTCACTGTCCTGTATCTCCCGGTAATGTGTGATCACTCACACTGATCGTCCCTGTCCTGTATCTCCCGGTAATGTGTGATCACTCACACTGATCGTCACTGTCTTGTATCTCCCGGTAATGTGTGATCACTCACACTGATCGTCCCTGTCCTGTATCTCCCCGTAATGTGTGATCACTCACACTGATCGTCACTGTCCTGTATCTCCCGATAATGTGTGATCACTCACACTGATCGTCACTGTCCCGTCTCTCCCGGTAATGTGTGATCACTGACACTGATCGTCACTGTCCTGTCTCTCCCGGTAATGTGTGATCACTGACACTGATCGTCACTGTCCTGTCTCTCCCGGTAATGTGTGATCACTCACACTGATCGTCACTGTCCCGTCTCTCCCGGTAATGTGTGATCACTGACACTCATCGTCACTGTCCTGTATCTCCCGGTAAGGTGTGATCACTCACACTGATCGGCACTGTCCCGTCTCTCCCGGTAATGTGTGATCACTGACACTGATCGTCACTGTCCCGTCTCTCCCGGTAATGTGTGATCACTGACACTGATCGTCACTGTCCTGTATCTCCCGGTAATGTGTGATCACTGACACTGATGGTCACTGTCCCGTCTCTCCCGGTAATGTGTGATCACCGACACTGATCGTCACTGTCCTGTATCTCCCGGTAATGTGTGATCACTGACACTGAACGTCACTGTCCCGTCTCTCCCGGTAATGTGTGATCACTGACACTGATCGTCACTGTCCCGTCTCTCCCGGTAATGTGTGATCACTGACACTGATCGTCACTGTCCCGTCTCTCCCGGTAATGTGTGATCACTCACACTGATCGTCACTGTCCTGTATCTCCCGGTAATGTGTGATCACTCACACTGATCGTCCCTGTCCAATCTCTCCCGGTAATGTGTGATCACTGACACTGATCGTCAATGTCCTGTCTCTCCCGGTAATGTGTGATCACTGACACTGATCGTCACTGTCCTGTCTCTCCCGGTAATGTGTGATCACTCACACTGATCGTCACTGTCCTGTCTCTCCCGGTAATGTGTGATCACTGACACTGATCGTCACTGTCCTGTCTCTCCCGGTAATGTGTGATCACTCACACTGATCGTCACCGTCCCGTCTCTCCCGGTAATGTGTGATCACTCACACTGATCGGCACTGTCCCGTATCTCCCGGTAATGTGTGATCACTCACACTGATCGTCACTGTCCCATCTCTCCCGGTAATGTGTGATCACTCACACTGATCGTCACTGTCCTGTCTCTCCCGGTAATGTGTGATCACTGACACTGATCGTCACTGTCCCGTCTCTTCCTGTAATGTGTGATCACTCACACTGATCGTCACTGTCCTGTCTCTCCCGGTAATGTGTGATCACTGACACTGATCGTCACTGTCCCATCTCTCCCGGTAATGTGTGATCACCGACACTGATCGTCACTGTCCTGTATCTCGCGGTAATGTGTGATCACTGACACTGATCGTCACTGTCCTGTCTCTCCCGGTAATGTGTGATCACTGACACTGATCGTCACTGTCCTGTATCTCCCGGTAATGTGTGATCACTCACACTGATCGTCACTGTCCTGTATCTCCCGGTAATGTGTGATCACTGACACTGATCGTCACTGTCCTGTCTCTCCCGGTAATGTGTGATCACTCACACTGATCGTCACTGTCCTGTCTCTCCCGGTAATGTGTGATCACTGACACTGATCGTCACTGTCCCATCTCTCCTGGTAATGTGTGATCACCGACACTGATCGTCACTGTCCTGTATCTCCCTGTAATGTGTGATCACTCACACTTATCGTCACTGTCCTGTATCTCCCGGTAATGTGTGATCACTCACACTGATCGTCACTGTCCCGTCTCTCCCGGTAATGTGTGATCACTCACACTGATCGTCACTGTCCCGTCTCTCCCGGTAATGGGTGATCACTCACACTGATCGTCACTGTCCTGTATCTCCCGGTAATGTGTGATCACTCACACTGATCGTCACTGTCCCGTCTCTCCCGGTAATGTGTGATCACTCACACTGATCGTCACTGTCCTGTATCTCCCGGTAATGTGTGATCACTCACACTGATCGTCACTGTCCTGTCTCTCCCGGTAATGTGTGATCACTCACACTGATCGTCACTGTCCCGTCTCTCCCGGTAATGTGTGATCACTCACACTGATCGTCACTGTCCCGTCTCTCCCGGTAATGTGTGATCACTGACACTGATCGTCACTGTCCTGTATCTCTGTAATGTGTGATCACCGACACTGATCATCACTGTCCCGTCTCTCCCGGTCATGTGTGATCACTCACACTGATCGTCACTGTCTTGTATCTCCCGGTAATGTGTGATCACTCACACTGATCGTCACTGTCCTGTCTCTCCCGGTAATGTGTGATCACTGACACTGAACGTCACTGTCCCGTCTCTCCCGGTAATGTGTGATCACTGACACTGATCGTCACTGTCCTGTATCTCCCGGTAATGTGTGATCACTCACACTGATCGTCCCTGTCCTGTCTCTCCCGGTAATGTGTGATCACTGACACTGATCGTCACTGTCCTGTCTCTCCCTGTAATGTCTGATCACTGACACTGATGGTCACTGTCCCGTCTCTCCCGGTAATGTGTGATCACCGACACTGATCGTCACAGTCCTGTCTCTCCCGGTAATGTGTGATCACTGACACTGATCGTCACTGTCCCGTCTCTCCCGGTAATGTGTGATCACTCACACTGATCGTCACTGTCCAGTATCTCCCGTTAATGTGTGATCACTGACACTGATCATCACTGTCCTGTCTCTCCCTGTAATGTGTGATGACCGACACTGATCGTCACTGTCCTGTATCTCCCGGTAATGTGTGATCACTGACACTGATCGTCACTGTACCGTCTCTCCCGGTAATGTGTGATCACTGACACTGATCGTCACTGTCCTGTATCTCCCCGTAATGTGTGGTCACTGACACTGATCGTCACTGTCCTGTATCTCCCGGTAATGTGTGATCACTCACACTGATCGTCACTGTCCCGTCTCTCCCGGTAATGTGTGATCACTGACACTGATCGTCACTGTCCTGTATCTCCCGGTAATGTGTGATCACTCACACTGATCGTCACTGTCCCGTCTCTCCCGGTAATGTGTGATCACTCACACTGATCGTCACTGTCCTGTCTCTCCCGGTAATGTGTGATCACTGACACTGATCGTCACTGTCCTGTATCTCCCGGTAATGTGTGATCACTGACACTGATCGTCACTGTCCCGTCTCTCCCGGTAATGTGTGATCACTGACACTGATCGTCACTGTCCCGTCTCTCCCGGTAATGTGTGATCACTGACACTGATCGTCACTGTCCTGTCTCTCCCGGTAATGTGTGATCATTCACACTGATCGTCACTGTCCCGTCTCTCCCGGTAATGTGTGATCACTGACACTGATCGTCACTGTCCTGTATCTCCAGGGAATGTGTGATCACTCACACTGATCGTCACTGTCCTGTATCTCCCGGTAATGTGTGATCACTGACACTGATCGTCACTGTCCCGTCTCTCCCGGTAATGTGTGATCACTGACACTGATCGTCACTGTCCTGGATCTCCCGGTAATGTGTGATCACTGACACTGATCGTCACTGTCCTGTATCTCCCGGTAATGTGTGATCACTGACACTGATCGTCACTGTCCTGTATCTCCCGGTAATGTGTGATCACTCACACTGATCGTCCCTGTCCTGTCTCTCCCGGTAATGTGTGATCACTGACACTGATCGTCACTGTCCTGTCTCTCCCGGTAATGTCTGATCACTGACACTGATGGTCACTGTCCCGTCTCTCCCGGTAATGTGTGATCACCGACACTGATCGTCACTGTCCCGTCTCTCCCGGTAATGTGTGATCACTCACACTGATCGTCACTGTCCTGTATCTCCCGTTAATGTGTGATCACTGACACTGATCATCACTGTCCTGTCTCTCCCTGTAATGTGTGATGACCGACACTGATCGTCACTGTCCTGTATCTCCCGGTAATGTGTGATCACTGACACTGATCGTCACTGTACCGTCTCTCCCGGTAATGTGTGATCACTCACACTGATCGTCACTGTCCTGTCTCTCCCGGTAATGTGTGGTCACTGACACTGATCGTCACTGTCCTGTATCTCCCGGTAATGTGTGATCACTCACACTGATCGTCACTGTCCCGTCTCTCCCGGTAATGTGTGATCACTGACACTGATCGTCACTGTCCTGTATCTCCCGGTAATGTGTGATCACTCACACTGATCGTCACTGTCCCGTCTCTCCCGGTAATGTGTGATCACTCACACTGATCGTCACTGTCCTGTATCTCCCGGTAATGTGTGATCGCTGACACTGATCGTCACTGTCCCGTCTCTCCCGGTAATATGTGATCATTCACACTGATCGTCACTGTCCCGTCTCTCCCGGTAATGTGTGATCACTGACACTGATCGTCACTGTCCTGTATCTCCAGGTAATGTGTGATCACTCACACTGATCGTCACTGTCCCGTCTCTCCCGGTAATGTGTGATCACTGACACTGATCCTCACTGTCCTGGATCTCCCGGTAATGTGTGATCACTGACACTGATCGTCACTGTCCTGTATCTCCCGGTAATGTGTGATCACTGACACTAATCGTCACTGTCCCGTCTCTCCCGGTAATGTGTGATCACTGACACTGATCGTCACTGTCCCGTCTCTCCCGGTAATGTGTGATCACTGACACTGATCGTCACTGTCCTGTCTCTCCCGGTAATGTGTGATCATTCACACTGATCGTCACTGTCCCGTCTCTCCCGGTAATGTGTGATCACTGACACTGATCGTCACTGTCCTGTATCTCCAGGTAATGTGTGATCACTCACACTGATCGTCACTGTCCTGTATCTCCCGGTAATGTGTGATCACTGACACTGATCGTCACTGTCCCGTCTCTCCCGGTAATGTGTGATCACTGACACTGATCGTCACTGTCCTGGATCTCCCGGTAATGTGTGATCACTGACACTGATCGTCACTGTCCTGTATCTCCCGGTAATGTGTGATCACTGACACTAATCGTCACTGTCCCATCTCTCCCGGTAATGTGTGATCACTGACACTGATCCTCACTGTCCCTTCTCTCCCGGTAATGTGTGATCACTGACAATGATCGTCACTGTCCTGTATCTCCCGGTAATGTGTGATTACTCACACTGATCGTCACTGTCCCGAATCTCCCGGTAATGTGTGATCACTGACACTGATCGTCACTGTCCTGTATCTCCCGGTAATGTGTGATCACTCACACTGATCGTCACTGTCCTGTATCTCCCGGTAATGTGTGATCACTCACACTGATCGTCACTGTCCTGTCTCTACCGGTAATGTGTGATCACTGACACTGATCGTCACTGTCCCGTCTCTCCCGGTAATGTGTGATCACTGACACTGATCGTCACTGTCCTGTATCTCCCGGTAACGTGTGATCACTCACACTGATCGTCCCTGTCCTGTATCTCCCGGTAATGTGTGATCACTCACACTGATCATCACTGTCCTGTATCTCCCGGTAATGTGTGATCACTCACACTGATCGTCACTGTCCTGTATCTCCCGGTAATGTGTGATCACTTACACTGATCGTCACTGTCCTGTATCTCCCGGGAATGTTTGATCACTCACACTGATCGTCACTGTCCAGTCTCTCCCGGTAATGTGTGATCACTCACACTGATCGGCACTGTCCTGTATCTCCCGGTAATGTGTGATCACTCACACTGATCGTCACTGTCCTGTCTCTCCCGGTAATGTGTGATCACTGACACTGATCGTCACTGTCCCGTCTCACCCTGTAATGTGTGATCACTCACACTGATCGTCACTGTCCCATCTCTCCCGGTAATGTGTGATCACTGACACTGATCGTCACTGTCCTGTCTCTCCCGGTAATGTGTGATCACTGACACTGATCGTCACTGTCCCGTCTCTTCCTGTAATGTGTGATCACTCACACTGATCGTCACTGTCCTGTATCTCCCGGTAATGTGTGATCACTGACACTGATCGTCACTGTCTCGTCTCTCCCGGTAATGTGTGATCACTCACACTGATCGTCACTGTCCTAAATCTCCCTGTAATGTGTGATCACTCACACTGATCGTCACTGTCCTGTCTCTCCCGGTAATGTGTGATCACTGACACTGATCGTCCCTGTCCTGTATCTCCCGGTAATGTGTGATCACTCACACTGATCGTCACTGTCCTGTCTCTCCCGGTAATGTGTGATCACTGACACTGATCGTCACTGTCCCATCTCTCCTGGTAATGTGTGATCACCGACACTGATCGTCACTGTCCTGTATCTCCCGGTAATGTGTGATCACTCACACTGATCGTCACTGTCCTGTATCTCCCGGTAATGTGTGATCACTGACACTGATCGTCACTGTCCTGTATCTCCCGGTAATGTGTGATCACTCACACTGATCGTCACTGTCCTGTCTCTCCCGGTAATGTGTGATCACTCACACTGATCGTCACTGTCCCGTCTCACACGGTAATGTGTGATCACTGACACTGATCGTCACTGTCCTGTCTCTCCCGGTAATGTGTGATCACTGACACTGATCGTCACTGTCCCATCTCTCCTGGTAATGTGTGATCACCGACACTGATCGTCACTGTCCTGTATCTCCCGGTAATGTGTGATCACTGACACTGATCGTCACTGTCCTGTCTCTCCCGGTAATGTGTGATCACTCACACTGATCGTCACTGTCCTGTATCTCCCGGTAATGTGTGATCACTCACACTGATCGTCACTGTCCTGTATCTCCCTGTAATGTGTGATCACTCACACTGATCGTCACTGTCCTGTATCTCCCGGTAATGTGTGATCACTCACACTGATCGTCACTGTCCCGTCTCTCCCGGTAATGGGTGATCACTCACACTGATCGTCACTGTCCTGTATCTCCCGGTAATGTGTGATCACACACACTGATCGTCACTGTCCCGTCTCTCCCGGTAATGTGTGATCACTCACACTGATCGTCACTGTCCTGTATCTCCCGGTAATGTGTGATCACTCACACTGATCGTCACTGTCCTGTCTCTCCCGGTAATGTGTGATCACTCACACTGATCGTCACTGTCCCGTCTCTCCCGGTAATGTGTGATCACTGACACTGATCGTCACTGTCCTGTCTCTCCCGGTAATGTGTGATCACTGACACTGATCGTCACTGTCCCATCTCTCCTGGTAATGTGTGATCACCGACACTGATCGTCACTGTCCTGTATCTCCCGGTAATGTGTGATCACTGACACTGATCGTCACTGTCCTGTCTCTCCCGGTAATGTGTGATCACTCACACTGATCGTCACTGTCCTGTATCTCCCGGTAATGTGTGATCACTCACACTGATCGTCACTGTCCCGTCTCTCCCGGTAATGGGTGATCACTCACACTGATCGTCACTGTCCTGTATCTCCCGGTAATGTGTGATCACACACACTGATCGTCACTGTCCCGTCTCTCCCGGTAATGTGTGATCACTCACACTGATCGTCACTGTCCTGTATCTCCCGGTAATGTGTGATCACTCACACTGATCGTCACTGTCCTGTATCTCCCTGTAATGTGTGATCACTCACACTGATCGTCACTGTCCTGTATCTCCCGGTAATGTGTGATCACTCACACTGATCGTCACTGTCCTGTCTCTCCCGGTAATGGGTGATCACTCACACTGATCGTCACTGTCCTGTATCTCCCGGTAATGTGTGATCACACACACTGATCGTCACTGTCCCGTCTCTCGCGGTAATGTGTGATCACTCACACTGATCGTCACTGTCCTGTATCTCCCGGTAATGTGTGATCACTCACACTGATCGTCACTGTCCTGTCTCTCCCGGTAATGGGTGATCACTCACACTGATCGTCACTGTCCTGTATCTCCCGGTAATGTGTGATCACACACACTGATCGTCACTGTCCCGTCTCTCCCGGTAATGTGTGATCACTGACACTGATCGTCACTGTCCTGTATCTCCCGGTAATGTGTGATCACTGACACTGATCGTCACTGTCCTGTCTCTCCCGGTAATGTGTGATCACTGACAATGATCGTCACTGTCCTGTATCTCCCGGTAATGTGTGATCACTGACACTGATCGTCACTGTCCTGTCTCTCCCGGTAATGTGTGATCACTGACAATGATCGTCACTGTCCTGTCTCTCCCGGTAATGTGTGATCACTGACATTGATCGTCACTGTCCCGTCTCTCCCGGTAATGTGTGATCACTCACACGGATCGTCACTGTCCTGTCTCTCCCGGTAATGTGTGATCACTGACACTGATCGTCACTGTCCTGTATGTCCCGGTAATGTGTGATCACTGACACTGATCGTCACTGTCCTGTATGTCCCGTTAATGTGTGATCACTGACACTGATCGTCACTTCTCCTGTATCTCTGTAATGTGTGATCACCGACACTGATCGTCACTGTCCCGTCTCTCCCGGTAATGTGTGATCACTCACTCTGATCGTCACTATCTTGTATCTCCCGGTAATGTGTGATCACTCACACTGATCGTCACTGTCTGTCTCTCCCGGTAATGTGTGATCACTGACACTGATCGTCACTGTCCTGTCTCTCCCGGTAATGTGTGATCACTCACACTGATCGTCACTGTCCCGTCTCACCCGGTAATGTGTGATCACTCACACTGATCGTCACTGTCCCGTCTCTCCCGGTAATGTGTGATCACTGACACTGAACGTCACTGTCCCGTCTCTCCCGGTAATGTGTGATCACTGACACTGATCGTCACTGTCCTGTATCTCCCGGTAATGTGTGATCACTGACACTGATCGTCACTGTCCCGTCTCTCCCGGGAATGTGTGATCACTGACACTGATCGTCACTGTCCTTTATCTCCCGGGAATGTGTGATCACTGACACTGATCGTCACTGTCCTGTATCTCCCGGTAATGTGTGATCACTGACACTTATCGTCACTGTCCCGTCTCTCCCGGTAATGTGTGATCACTCACACTGATCGTCACTGTCCTGTCTCTCCCGGTAATGTGTGATCACCGACACTGATCGTCACTGTCCTGTATCTCCCGGTAATGTGTGATCACTCACACTGATCGTCACTGTCCTGTATCTCCCGGTAATGTGTGATCATTCACACTGATCGTCACTGTCCCGTCTCTCCCGGTAATGTGTGATCACTGACACTGATCGTCACTGTCCTGTATCACCCGGTAATGTGTGATCACTCACACTGATCGTCACTGTCCTGTATCTCCCGGTAATGTGTGATCACTGACACTGATCGTCACTGTCCCGTCTCTCCCGGTAATGTGTAATCACTGACACTGATCTTCACTGTCCTGTATCTCCCGGTAATGTGTGATCACTCACACTGATCGTCACTGTCCTGTCTCTCCCGGTAATGTGTGATCACTCACACTGATCGTCACTGTCCTGTCTCTCCCGGTAATGTGTGATCACTGACACTGATCGTCACTGTCCTGTATCTCCCGGTAATGTGTGATCACTCACACTGATCGTCACTGTCCTGTATCTCCCGGTAATGTGTGATCATTCACACTGATCGTCACTGTCCCGTCTCTCCCGGTAATGTGTGATCACTGACACTGATCGTCACTGTCCTGTATCACCCGGTAATGTGTGATCACTCACACTGATCGTCACTGTCCTGTATCTCCCGGTAATGTGTGATCACTGACACTGATCGTCACTGTCCCGTCTCTCCCGGTAATGTGTGATCACTGACACTGATCGTCACTGTCCTGTATCTCCCGGTAATGTGTGATCACTGACACTGATCGTCACTGTCCCGTCTCTCCCGGTAATGTGTGATCACTGACACTGATCGTCACTGTCCTGTATCTCCCGGTAATGTGTGATCACTCACACTGATCGTCACTGTCCCGAATCTCCCGGTAATGTGTGATCACTGACACTGATGGTCACTGTCCTGTCTCTCCCGGTAATGTGTGATCACTGACACTGATCGTCACTGTCCTGTATGTCCCGGTAATGTGTGATCACTGACACTGATCGTCACTGTCCTGTATGTCCCGTTAATGTGTGATCACTGACACTGATCGTCACTTCTCCTGTATCTCTGTAATGTGTGATCACCGACACTGATCGTCACTGTCCCGTCTCTCCCGGTAATGTGTGATCACTCACTCTGATCGTCACTATCTTGTATCTCCCGGTAATGTGTGATCACTCACACTGATCGTCACTGTCTGTCTCTCCCGGTAATGTGTGATCACTGACACTGATCGTCACTGTCCTGTCTCTCCCGGTAATGTGTGATCACTCACACTGATCGTCACTGTCCCGTCTCACCCGGTAATGTGTGATCACTCACACTGATCGTCACTGTCCCGTCTCTCCCGGTAATGTGTGATCACTGACACTGAACGTCACTGTCCCGTCTCTCCCGGTAATGTGTGATCACTGACACTGATCGTCACTGTCCTGTATCTCCCGGTAATGTGTGATCACTGACACTGATCGTCACTGTCCCGTCTCTCCCGGGAATGTGTGATCACTGACACTGATCGTCACTGTCCTGTATCTCCCGGGAATGTGTGATCACTGACACTGATCGTCACTGTCCTGTATCTCCCGGTAATGTGTGATCACTGACACTGATCGTCACTGTCCCGTCTCTCCCGGTAATGTGTGATCACTCACACTGATCGTCACTGTCCTGTCTCTCCCGGTAATGTGTGATCACCGACACTGATCGTCACTGTCCTGTATCTCCCGGTAATGTGTGATCACTCACACTGATCGTCACTGTCCTGTATCTCCCGGTAATGTGTGATCATTCACACTGCTCGTCACTGTCCCGTCTCTCCCGGTAATGTGTGATCACTGACACTGATCGTCACTGTCCTGTATCACCCGGTAATGTGTGATCACTCACACTGATCGTCACTGTCCTGTATCTCCCGGTAATGTGTGATCACTGACACTGATCGTCACTGTCCCGTCTCTCCCGGTAATGTGTGATCACTGACACTGATCGTCACTGTCCTGTATCTCCCGGTAATGTGTGATCACTCACACTGATCGTCACTGTCCTGTCTCTCCCGGTAATGTGTGATCACTCACACTGATCGTCACTGTCCTGTCTCTCCCGGTAATGTGTGATCACTGACACTGATCGTCACTGTCCTGTATCTCCCGGTAATGTGTGATCACTCACACTGATCGTCACTGTCCTGTATCTCCCGGTAATGTGTGATCATTCACACTGATCGTCACTGTCCCGTCTCTCCCGGTAATGTGTGATCACTGACACTGATCGTCACTGTCCTGTATCACCCGGTAATGTGTGATCACTCACACTTATCGTCACTGTCCTGTATCTCCCGGTACTGTGTGATCACTGACACTGATCGTCACTGTCCCGTCTCTCCCGGTAATGTGTGATCACTGACACTGATCGTCACTGTCCTGTATCTCCCGGTAATGTGTGATCACTGACACTGATCGTCACTGTCTGTCTCTCCCGGTAATGTGTGATCACTGACACTGATCGTCACTGTCCTGTATCTCCCGGTAATGTGTGATCACTCACACTGATCGTCACTGTCCCGAATCTCCCGGTAATGTGTGATCACTGACACTGATGGTCACTGTCCTGTCTCTCCCGGTAATGTGTGATCACTCACGCTGATCGTCACTGTCCTGTATCTCCCGGTAATGTGTGATCACTGACACTGATCGTCACTGTCCCGTCTCTCCCGGTAATGTGTGATCACTGACACTGATCGTCACTGTCACATCTCTCCCGGGAATGTGTGATCACTGACACTGATCGTCACTGTCCCGTCTCTCCCGGTAATGTGTGATCATTCACACTGATCGTCACTGTCCCGTCTCTCCCGGTAATGTGTGATCAGTGACACTGATCGTCACTGTCCTGTATCTCCCGGTAATGTGTGATCACTCACACTGATCGTCACTGTCCTGTATCTCCCGGTAATGTGTGATCACTGACACTGATCGTCACTGTCCCGTCTCTCCCGGTAATGTGTGATCACTCACACTGATCGTCACTGTCCTGTCTCTCCCGGTAATGTGTGATCACTGACACTGATCGTCACTGTCCTGTCTCTCCCGGTAATGTGTGATCACTCACACTGATCGTCACTGTCCTGGATCTCCCGGTAATGTGTGATCACTGACACTGATCGTCACTGTCCCGTCTCTCCCGGTAATGTGTGATCACTGACACTGATCGTCACTGTCCTGTATCTCCCGGTAATGTGTGATCGCCGACACTGATCGTCACTGTCCTGTATCTCCCGGTAATGTGTGATCACTCACACTGATCGTCACTGTCCTGTCTCTCCCGGTAAAGTGTGATCACTGACACTGATCGTCACTGTCCTGTATCTCCCGGTAATGTGTGATCACTGACACTGATCGTCACTGTCCTGTATCTCCCGGTAATGTGTGATCACTCACACTGATCGTCACTGTCCCGTCTCTCCCGGTAATGTGTGATCACTGACACTGATCGGTACTGTCCCATCACTCCCGGTAATGTGTGATCACTGACACTGATCGTCACTGTCCTGTATCTCCCGGTAATGTGTGATCACTGACACTGATCGTCACTGTCGTGTATCTCCCGGTAATGTGTGATCACACACACTGATCGTCACTGTCCCGTCTCTCCCGGTAATGTGTGATCACCGACATTGATCGTCACTGTCCTGTATCTCCCGGTAATGTGTGATCACTCACACTGATCGTCACTGTCCTGTATCTCCCGGTAATGTGTGATCACTGACACTGATCGTCACTGTCCCGTCTCTCCCGGTAATGTGTGATCACTGACACTGATCGTCACTGTCCCGTCTCTCCCGGTAATGTGTGATCACTCACACTGATCGTCACTGTCCCATCACTCCCGGTAATGTGTGATCACTCACAGTGATCGTCACTGTCCTGTATCTCCCGGTAATGTGTGATCACAATCACTGATCGTCACTGTCCTGTATCTCCCGGTAATGTGTGATCACTCACAGTGATCGTCACTGTCCTGTCTCTCCCGATATTGTGAGATCACTCACACTGATCGTCACTGTCCTGTATCTCCCGGTAATGTGTGTTCACTGACACTGATCGTCACTGTCGTGTATCTCCCGGTAATGTGTGATCACTCACACTGATCGTCACTGTCCTGTCTCTCCCGGTAATGTGTGATCACTGACACTGATGGTCACTGTCCTGTATCTCCCGCTAATGTGTGATCACTGACACTGATCGTCACTGTCCCGTCTCTCCCGGTAATGTGTGATCACTGACACTGATCGTCACTGTCGTGTATCTCCCGGTAATGTGTGATCACACACACTGATCGTCACTGTCCCGTCTCTCCCGGTAATGTGTGATCACCGACACTGATCGTCACTGTTCTGCATCTCCCGGTAATGTGTGATCACTCACACTGATCGTCACTGTCCTGTATCTCCCGGTAATGTGTGATCACTGACACTGATCGTCACTGTCCCGTCTCTCCCGGTAATGTGTGATCACTCACACTGATCGTCACTGTCCTGTCTCTCCCGGTAATGTGTGATCACTGACACTGATCGTCACTGTCCTGTCTCTCCCGGTAATGTGTGATCACTGACACTGATCGTCACTGTCCTGGATCTCCCGGTAATGTGTGATCACTGACACTGATCGTCACTGTCCCGTCTCTCCCGGTAATGTGTGATCACTGACACTGATCGTCACTGTCCTGGATCTCCCGGTAATGTGTGATCACTGACACTGATTGTCACTGTCCCGTCTCTCCCGATAATGTGTGATCACTGACACTGATCGTCACTGTCCTGTATCTCCCGGTAATGTGTGATCACCGACACTGATCGTCACTGTCCTGTATCTCCCGGTAATGTGTGATCACTCACACTGATCGTCACTGTCCTGTCTCTCCCGGTAAAGTGTGATCACTGACACTGATCGTCACTGTCCTGTATCTCCCGGTAATGTGTGATCACTGACACTGATCGTCACTGTCCTGTATCTCCCGGTAATGTGTGATCACTCACACTGATCGTCACTGTCCCGTCTCTCCCGGTAATGTGTGATCACTGACACTGATCGGTAATGTCCCATCACTCCCGGTAATGTGTGATCACTGACACTGATCGTCACTGTCCTGTATCTCCCGGTAATGTGTGATCACTGACACTGATCGTCACTGTCGTGTATCTCCCGGTAATGTGTGATCACACACACTGATCGTCACTGTCCCGTCTCTCCCGGTAATGTGTGATCACCGACATTGATCGTCACTGTCCTGTATCTCCCGGTAATGTGTGATCACTCACACTGATCGTCACTGTCCCGTCTCTCCCGGTAATGTGTGATCACTGACACTGATCGTCACTGTCCCGTCTCTCCCGGTAATGTGTTATCACTGACACTGATCGTCACTGTCCCATCACTCCCGGTAATGTGTGATCACTCACACTGATCGTCACTGTCCTGTCTCTCCCGGTAATGTGAGATCACTCACACTGATCGTCACTGTCCTGTCTCTCCCGGTAATGTGTGTTCACTGACACTGATCGTCACTGTCCTGTATCTCCCGGTAATGTGTGATCACTCACAGTGATCGTCACTGTCCTGTCTCTCCCGGTAATGTGTGATCACTCACAGTGATCGTCACTGTCCTGTCTCTCCCGGTAATGTGTGATCGCTGACACTGATCGTCACTGTCCTGTATCTCCCGGTAATGTGTGATCACTGACACTGATCGTCACTGTCCCGTCTCTCCCGGTAATGTGTGATCGCTGACACTGATCGCCACTGTCCTGTATCTCCCGGTAATGTGTGATCACTGACACTGATCGTCACTGTCCTGTATCTCCCGGTAATGTGTGATCACTCACAGTGATCGTCACTGTCCTGTCTCTCCCGGTAATGTGAGATCACTCACACTGATCGTCACTGTCCTGTATCTCCCGGTAATGTGTGTTCACTGACAGTGATCGTCACTGTCGTGTATCTCCCGGTAATGTGTGATCACTCACACTGATCGTCACTGTCCTGTATCTCCCGCTAATGTGTGATCACTGACACTGATCGTCACTGTCCCGTCTCACCCTGTAATGTGTGATCACTCACACTGATCGTCTCTGTCCCGTCTCTCCCGGTAATGTGTGATCACACACACTGATCGTCACTGTCCCGTCTCTCCCGGTAATGTGTGATCACCGACACTGATCGTCACTGTTCTGCATCTCCCGGTAATGTGTGATCACTCACACTGATCGTCACTGTCCTGTATCTCCCGGTAATGTGTGATCACTCACACTGATCGTCACTGTCCTGTATCTCCCGGTAATGTGTGATCACTCACACTGATCGTCACTGTCCCGTCTCTCCCGGTAATGTGTGATCACTGACACTGATCGGTACTGTCCCATCACTCCCGGTAATGTGTGATCACTGACACTGATCGTCACTGTCCTGTATCTCCCGGTAATGTGTGATCACTGACACTGATCGTCACTGTCCTGTCTCTCCCTGTAATGTGTGATCAGTGACACTGTTCATCACTGTCCTGTATCTCCCGGTAATGTGTGATCACTGACACTGATCGTCACTGTCCTGTATCTCCCGGTAATGTGTGATCACTCACACTGATCGTCACTGTCCCGTCTCTCTCGGTAATGTGTGATCACTGACACTGATCGGTACTGTCCCATCACTCCCGGTAATGTGTGATCACTGACACTGATCGTCACTGTCCTGTATCTCCCGGTAATGTGTGATCACTGACACTGATCGTCACTGTCGTGTATCTCCCGGTAATGTGTGATCACACACACTGATCGTCACTGTCCCGTCTCTCCCGGTAATGTGTGATCACTCACAGTGATCGTCACTGTCCTGTCTCTCCCGGTAATGTGTGATCACTGACACTGATCGTCACTGTCCTGTATCTCCCGGTAATGTGTGATCACTCACAGTGATCGTCACTGTCCTGTCTCTCCCGGTAATGTGAGATCACTCGCACTGATCGTCACTGTCCTGTATCTCCCGGTAATGTGTGATCACTCACACTGATCGTCACTGTCCTGTATCTCCCGGTAATGTGTGATCACTGACACTGATCGTCACTGTCCTGTATCTCCCGGTAATGTGAGATCACTCACAGTGATCGTCACTGTCCTGTATCTCCCGGTAATGTGTGATCACTCACACTGATCGTCCCTGTCCTGTATCTCCCGGTAATGTGTGATCACTCACACTGATTGTCACTGTCCCGTCTCTCCCGGTAATGTGTGATCACTGACACTGATCGTCCCTGTCCTGTATCTCCCGGTAATGTGTGATCACCGACATTGATCGTCACTGTTCTGTATCTCCCGGTAATGTGTGATCACTCACACTGATCGTCACTGTCCTGTATCTCCCGGTAATGTGTGATCACTCACACTGATCATCACTGTCCTGTATCGCTGTAATGTGTGATCACTGACACTGATCGTCACTGTCCTGTATCTCCCGGTAATGTGTGATCAATCACACTGATCGTCACTGTCCCCTCTCTCCCGGTAATGTGTGATCACTGACACTGATCGTCACTGTCCCGTCTCTCCTGGTAATGTGTGATCACTCACACTGATCGTCACTGTCCTGTATCTCCCGGTAATATGTGATCACTGACACTGATCGTCACTGTCCTGTATCTCCCGGTAATGTGTGATCACTGACAGTGATCGTCACTGTCCCGTCTCTCCCGGTAATGTGTGATCACTCACACTGATCGTCACTGTCCTTTATCTCCAGGTAATGTGTGATCACTCACACTGATCATCACTGTCCTGTATCTCTGTAATGTGTGATCACTGACACTGATCGTCACTGTCCCATCACTCCCGGTAATGTGTGATCACTCACACTGATCGTCACTGTCCCGTCTCTCCCGGTAATGTGTGATCACTGACACTGATCGCCACTGTCCTGTATCTCCCGGTAATGTGTGATCACTGATACTGATCGTCACTGTCCCGTCTCTCCCGGTAATGTGTGATCACTGACACTGATCGTCACTGTCCCGTCTCTCCCGGTAATGTGTGATCACTCACACTGATCGTCACTGTCCCGTCTCTCCCGGTAATGTGTGATCACTCACACTGATCGTCACTGTCCTGTATCTCCTGGTAATGTGTGATCACTGACACTGATCGTCACTGTCCCGTCTCTCCCGGTAATGTGTGATCACTGACACTGAT
The DNA here is from genome assembly GCF_047496795.1 of Chiloscyllium punctatum. Classification (NCBI taxonomy): domain Eukaryota; kingdom Metazoa; phylum Chordata; class Chondrichthyes; order Orectolobiformes; family Hemiscylliidae; genus Chiloscyllium; species Chiloscyllium punctatum. The sequence goes on along the minus strand of NC_092768.1, from coordinate 44,451,692 downwards.
CGTCACTGTCCTGTATCTCCCGGTAATGTGTGATCACTCACAGTGATCGTCACTGTCCTGTCTCTCCCGGTAACGTGAGATCACTCACACTGATCGTCACTGTCCTGTATCTCCCGGTAATGTGTGTTCACTGACACTGATCGTCACTGTCCTGTCTCTCCCGGTAATGTGTGATCACTCACACTGATCGTCACTGTCCCGTCTCTCCCGGTAATGTGTGATCACTGACACTGATGGTCACTGTCCTGTATCTCCCGCTAATGTGTGATCACTGACACTGATCGTCACTGTCCCGTCTCTCCCGGTAATGTGTGATCACTGACACTGATCGTCACTGTCGTGTATCTCCCGGTAATGTGTGATCACTCACACTGATCGTCACTGTCCTGTATCTCCCGCTAATGTGTGATCACTGACACTGATCGTCACTGTCCCGTCTCTCCCGGTAATGTGTGATCACCGACACTGATCGTCACTGTTCTGCATCTCCCGGTAATGTGTGATCACTCACACTGATCGTCACTGTCCTGTATCTCCCGGTAATGTGTGATCACTGACACTGATCGTCGCTGTCCCGTCTCTCCCTGTAATGTGTGATCACTCACACTGATCGTCACTGTCCTGTCTCTCCCTGTAATGTGTGATCACTCACACTGATCGTCACTGTCCTGTATCTCCCGGTAATGTGTGATCACTGACACTGATCGTCACTGTCCTGTCTCTCCCGGTAATGTGTGATCACTCACACTGATCGTCACTGTCCTGTCTATCCCGGTAAAGTGTGATCACTGACACTGATCGTCACTGTCCTGTATCTCCCGGTAATGTGTGATCACTGACACTGATCGTCACTATCCCGTCTCTCCTGGTAACGTGTGATCACCGACACTGATCGTCACTGTCCCGTCTCCCCCGGTAATGTGTGATCACTCACACTGATCGTCACTGTCCTGTATCTCCCGGTAATGTGTGATCACCGACACTGATCGTCACTGTCCCGTCTCTCCCGGTAATGTGTGATCACTGACACTGATCGTCACTGTCCCGTCTCCCCCGGTAATGTGTGATCACTCACACTGATCGTCACTGTCCTGTATCTCCCGGTAATGTGTGATCACTCACACTGATCGTCCCTGTCCTGTATCTCCCGGTAATGTGTGATCATTCACACTGATCGTCACTGTCCTGTCTCTCCCGGTAATGTGTGATCATTCACACTGATCATCACTGTCCTGTATCTCCCGGTAACGTGTGATCACTCACACTGATCGTCACTGTCCTGTATCTCCCGGTAATGTGTGATCACTGACACTGATCGTCACTCTCCTGTATATCCCGGTAATGTGTGATCACTCACACTGATCGTCACTGTCCTGTCTCTCCCGGTAATGTGTGATCACTGACACTGATCGTCACTGTCCTGTATCTCCCGGTAATGTGTGATCACTCACACTGATCGTCACGGTCCTGTCTCTCCCGGTAATGTGTGATCGCTGACACTGATCGTCACTGTCCTGTATCTCCCGGTAATGTGTGATCACTCACACTGATCGTCACTGTCCTGTATCTCCCGGTAATGTGTGATCACTGACACTGATCGTCACTGTCCTGTATCTCCCGGTAATGTGTGATCACTCACACTGATCGTCACTGTCCTGTATCTCCCGGTAATGTGTGATCACTCACACTGATCGTCACTGTCCTGTATCTCCCGGTAATGTGTGATCACTCACACTGATCGTCACTGTCCTGTCTCTCCCGGTAATGTGTGATCACTCACACTGATCGTCACTGTCCTGTCTCTCCCGGTAATGTGTGATCACTGACACTGATCGTCACTGTCCCGTCTCTCCCGGTAATGTGTGATCACTCACACTGATCGTCACTGTCCAGTATCTCCCGGTAATTGTGTGATCACTCACACTGATCGTCACTGTCCTGTATCTCTGTAATGTGTGATCACTGACACTGATCGTCACTGTCCCATCACTCCCGGTAATGTGTGATCACTCACACTGATCGTCACTGTCCCGTCTCTCCCGGTAATGTGTGATCACTGACACTGATCGTCACTGTCCCGTCTCTCCTGGTAATGTGTGATCACTCACACTGATCGTCACTGTCCTGTCTCTCCCGGTAATGTGTGATCACTGACACTGATCGTCACTGTCCCGTCTCTCCCGGTAATGTGTGATCACTGACACTGATCGTCACTGTCCCGTCTCTCCCGGTAATGTGTGATCACCGACACTGATCGTCACTGTCCCGTCTCTCCCGGTAATGTGTGATCACTGACACTGATCGTCACTGTCCTGTATCTCCCGGTAATGTGTGATCACTGACACTGATCGTCACTGTCCCGTCTCTCCCGGTAATGTGTGATCACTGACACTGATCGTCACTGTCCCGTCTCTCCCGGTAATGTGTGATCACTCACACTGATCGTCACTGTCCTGTCTCTCCCGGTAATGTGTGATCACTCACAGTGATCGTCACTGTCCTGTATCTCCCGGTAATGTGTGATCACTGACACTGATCGTCACTGTCCTGTATCTCCCGGTAATGTGTGATCACTGACACTGATCGTCACTGTCCTGTATCTCCCGGTAATGTGTGATCACTCACACTGATTGTCACTGTCCCGTCTCTCCCGGTAATGTGTGATCACTGACACTGATCGTCCCTGTCCTGTATCTCCCGGTAATGTGTGATCACCGACATTGATCGTCACTGTTCTGTATCTCCCGGTAATGTGTGATCACTCACACTGATCGTCACTGTCCTGTATCTCCCGGTAATGTGTGATCACTCACACTGATCATCACTGTCCTGTATCGCTGTAATGTGTGATCACTGACACTGATCGTCACTGTCCTGTATCTCCCGGTAATGTGTGATCAATCACACTGATCGTCACTGTCCCGTCTCTCCCGGTAATGTGTGATCACTGACACTGATCGTCACTGTCCCGTCTCTCCTGGTAATGTGTGATCACTCACACTGATCGTCACTGTCCTGTATCTCCCGGTAATATGTGATCACTGACACTGATCGTCACTGTCCTGTATCTCCCGGTAATGTGTGATCACTGACAGTGATCGTCACTGTCCCGTCTCTCCCGGTAATGTGTGATCACTCACACTGATCGTCACTGTCCTTTATCTCCAGGTAATGTGTGATCACTCACACTGATCATCACTGTCCTGTATCTCTGTAATGTGTGATCACTGACACTGATCGTCACTGTCCCATCACTCCCGGTAATGTGTGATCACTCACACTGATCGTCACTGTCCCGTCTCTCCCGGTAATGTGTGATCACTGACACTGATCGCCACTGTCCTGTATCTCCCGGTAATGTGTGATCACTGACACTGATCGTCACTGTCCCGTCTCTCCCGGTAATGTGTGATCACTGACACTGATCGTCACTGTCCCGTCTCTCCCGGTAATGTGTGATCACTCACACTGATCGTCACTGTCCCGTCTCTCCCGGTAATGTGTGATCACTCACACTGATCGTCACTGTCCTGTATCTCCTGGTAATGTGTGATCACTGACACTGATCGTCACTGTCCCGTCTCTCCCGGTAATGTGTGATCACTGACACTGATCGTCACTGTCCTGTATCTCCCGGTAATGTGTGATCACTCACAGTGATCGTCACTGTCCTGTCTCTCCCGGTAACGTGAGATCACTCACACTGATCGTCACTGTCCTGTATCTCCCGGTAATGTGTGTTCACTGACACTGATCGTCACTGTCCTGTCTCTCCCGGTAATGTGTGATCACTCACACTGATCGTCACTGTCCCGTCTCTCCCGGTAATGTGTGATCACTGACACTGATGGTCACTGTCCTGTATCTCCCGCTAATGTGTGATCACTGACACTGATCGTCACTGTCCCGTCTCTCCCGGTAATGTGTGATCACTGACACTGATCGTCACTGTCGTGTATCTCCCGGTAATGTGTGATCACTCACACTGATCGTCACTGTCCCGTCTCTCCCGGTAATGTGTGATCACCGACACTGATCGTCACTGTTCTGCATCTCCCGGTAATGTGTGATCACTCACACTGATCGTCACTGTCCTGTATCTCCCGGTAATGTGTGATCACTGACACTGATCGTCGCTGTCCCGTCTCTCCCTGTAATGTGTGATCACTCACACTGATCGTCACTGTCCTGTCTCTCCCTGTAATGTGTGATCACTCACACTGATCGTCACTGTCCTGTATCTCCCGGTAATGTGTGATCACTGACACTGATCGTCACTGTCCTGTCTCTCCCGGTAATGTGTGATCACTCACACTGATCGTCACTGTCCTGTCTCTCCCGGTAAAGTGTGATCACTGACACTGATCGTCACTGTCCTGTATCTCCCGGTAATGTGTGATCACTGACACTGATCGTCACTATCCCGTCTCTCCTGGTAACGTGTGATCACCGACACTGATCGTCACTGTCCCGTCTCCCCCGGTAATGTGTGATCACTCACACTGATCGTCACTGTCCTGTATCTCCCGGTAATGTGTGATCACCGACACTGATCGTCACTGTCCCGTCTCTCCCGGTAATGTGTGATCACTGACACTGATCGTCACTGTCCCGTCTCCCCCGGTAATGTGTGATCACTCACACTGATCGTCACTGTCCTGTATCTCCCGGTAATGTGTGATCACTCACACTGATCGTCCCTGTCCTGTATCTCCCGGTAATGTGTGATCATTCACACTGATCGTCACTGTCCTGTCTCTCCCGGTAATGTGTGATCATTCACACTGATCATCACTGTCCTGTATCTCCCGGTAACGTGTGATCACTCACACTGATCGTCACTGTCCTGTATCTCCCGGTAATGTGTGATCACTGACACTGATCGTCACTCTCCTGTATATCCCGGTAATGTGTGATCACTCACACTGATCGTCACTGTCCTGTCTCTCCCGGTAATGTGTGATCACTGACACTGATCGTCACTGTCCTGTATCTCCCGGTAATGTGTGATCACTCACACTGATCGTCACGGTCCTGTCTCTCCCGGTAATGTGTGATCGCTGACACTGATCGTCACTGTCCTGTATCTCCCGGTAATGTGTGATCACTCACACTGATCGTCACTGTCCTGTATCTCCCGGTAATGTGTGATCACTGACACTGATCGTCACTGTCCTGTATCTCCCGGTAATGTGTGATCACTCACACTGATCGTCACTGTCCTGTATCTCCCGGTAATGTGTGATCACTCACACTGATCGTCACTGTCCTGTATCTCCCGGTAATGTGTGATCACTCACACTGATCGTCACTGTCCTGTCTCTCCCGGTAATGTGTGATCACTCACACTGATCGTCACTGTCCTGTCTCTCCCGGTAATGTGTGATCACTGACACTGATCGTCACTGTCCCGTCTCTCCCGGTAATGTGTGATCACTCACACTGATCGTCACTGTCCAGTATCTCCCGGTAATTGTGTGATCACTCACACTGATCGTCACTGTCCTGTATCTCTGTAATGTGTGATCACTGACACTGATCGTCACTGTCCCATCACTCCCGGTAATGTGTGATCACTCACACTGATCGTCACTGTCCCGTCTCTCCCGGTAATGTGTGATCACTGACACTGATCGTCACTGTCCCGTCTCTCCTGGTAATGTGTGATCACTCACACTGATCGTCACTGTCCTGTCTCTCCCGGTAATGTGTGATCACTGACACTGATCGTCACTGTCCCGTCTCTCCCGGTAATGTGTGATCACTGACACTGATCGTCACTGTCCCGTCTCTCCCGGTAATGTGTGATCACCGACACTGATCGTCACTGTCCCGTCTCTCCCGGTAATGTGTGATCACTGACACTGATCGTCACTGTCCTGTATCTCCCGGTAATGTGTGATCACTGACACTGATCGTCACTGTCCCGTCTCTCCCGGTAATGTGTGATCACTGACACTGATCGTCACTGTCCCGTCTCTCCCGGTAATGTGTGATCACTCACACTGATCGTCACTGTCCTGTCTCTCCCGGTAATGTGTGATCACTCACAGTGATCGTCACTGTCCTGTATCTCCCGGTAATGTGTGATCACTGACACTGATCGTCACTGTCCTGTATCTCCCGGTAATGTGTGATCACTGACACTGATCGTCACTGTCCTGTATCTCCCGGTAATGTGTGATCACTGACACTGATCGTCACTGTCCTGTATCTCCCGGTAATGTGTGATCACTCACACTGATCGTCACTGTCCTGTCTCTCCCGGTAATGTGTGATCACTGACACTGATCGTCACTGTCCTGTATCTCCCGGTAATGTGTGATCACTCACACTGATCGTCACTGTCCCGTCTCTCCCGGTAATGTGTGATCACTGACACTGATCGTCACTGTCCCGTCTCTCCCGGTAATGTGTGATCACTCACACTGATCGTCACTGTCCCATCACTCCCGGTAATGTGTGATCACTCACAGTGATCGTCACTGTCCTGTATCTCCCGGTAATGTGTGATCACTGACACTGATCGTCACTGTCCTGTATCTCCCGGTAATGTGTGATCACTCACACTGATCGTCACTGTCCTGTCTCTCCCGGTAATGTGAGATCACTCACACTGATCGTCACTGTCCCGTCTCTCTCGGTAATGTGTGATCACTGACACTGATCGTCACTGTCCTGTATCTCCCGGTAATGTGTGATCACTCACACTGATCGTCACTGTCCTGTCTCTCCTGGTAATGTGTGATCACTTACACTGATCGTCACTGTCCCGTCTCTCCTGGTAATGTGTGATCACTGACACTGATCGTCACTGTCCCGTCTCTCCCGTAATGTGTGATCACTCACACTGATCGTCACTGTCCCGTCTCTCTAATCATATATAAGAACATAATCACTGAGAGCAGCCGTAGATAACAAAGCCCGTTTATTCTGCACCAGTATTTAAAACAACGCTGATTAATGTCATTTTCGCCTCAACCACGTTTTCCTGTCTGCACCCCATCATGCTTCAACTGATTACTAACTAAAATCTGTCCATCTGATTGTAAGTCTACTCCATTTTGCAGCATCACTGTAGTTTGGGGCAGCAACATCCACAGGGTCACAATCCTCTGTGAGAACTCACTTCTCCTCATTGCCGATTTAAATCTGCAGCCCCTTGAGGAAAGATGGTCTACTTGGACAAACCCCATTGCTGTGTGTGTCTCTGTGTGTACTCGCATGTCTGCCTTCTTTAACCCACATCAATTTGTCCAACCCAAATTTCCATCGGGATGGAGCTTGGGGTTGGTATGTCCTCTAACTGCTGCAGTCACTGAGCTGCGCTGTTCGGCCACACATTCCACAAATTGGGAACATGTTGGAGGTAGAAGAATGGACTCTGGAACACTGGGCTGACCAGTCTCGGAGTCGCTGGGCTGACCAGTCTGGGGGTCACTGGGCTGACCAGTCTGGGGGTCACTGGGCTGACCAGTCTCGGAGCCGCTGGGCTGACCAGTCTGGGGGTCGCTGGGCTGACCGGTCTGGGGGTCGCTGGGCTGACCAGTCTGGGGGTCGCTGGGCTGACCGGTCTGGGGGTCGCTGGGCTGACCAGTCTGGGGGTCGCTGGGCTGACCAGTCTGGGAGACGCTGGGCTGACCAGTCTCAAAGTCGCTGGGCTGAATGGTCTGGGGGTCACTGGGCTGACCAGTCTGGGGGTCGCTGGGCTGACCAGTCTCGGAGTCGCTGGGCTGACCAGTCTGGGGGTCGCTGGGCTGACCAGTCTGGGGTCGCTGGGCTGACCAGTCTGGGGGTCGCTGGGCTGACCAGTCTGGGGGTCGCTGGGCTGACCAGTCTCGGAGTCGCTGGGCTGACCAGTCTGGGGGTCGCTGGGCTGACCAGTCTGGGGGTCGCTGGGCTGACCGGTCTGGGGGTCGCTGGGCTGACCAGTCTGGGGTTCGCTGGGCTGACCAGTCTGGGGGTCACTGGGCTGACCAGTCTGGGGGTCGCTGAGTTGACCAGTCTGGGGGTCGCTGGGCTGACCGGTCTGGGGGTCGCTGGGCTGACCAGTCTCGGAGCCGCTGGGCTGACCAGTCTGGGGGTCGCTGGGCTGACCAGTCTGGGGGTCGCTGGGCTGACCAGTCTGGGGGTCGCTGGGCTGACCGGTCTCGGAGTCGCTGGGCTGACCAGTCTGGGGGTCGCTGGGCTGACCAGTCTGGGGGTCGCTGGGCTGACCAGTCTCGGAGTCGCTGGGCTGACCAGTCTGGGGGTCGCTGGGCTGACCAGTCTGGGGGTCGCTGGACTGACTGGTCTGGGGGTCACTGGGCTGACCAGTCTGGGGGTCGCTGGACTGACCGGTCTCGGAGTCGCTGGGCTGACCAGTCTGGGGGTCGCTGGGCTGACCAGTCTCGGAGTCGCTGGGCTGACCAGTCTGGGGGTCGCTGGGCTGACCGGTCTGGGGGTCGCTGGGCTGACCAGTCTCGGAGTCGCTGGGCTGACCAGTCTTGGAGTCGCTGGGTTGACTAAATTCCTGGCCATCATGGAGAGCTGACGTGAATGGGGTGACTGCTGCCTCTCCACACTCTTCCCTTCCTCACCTTGGTGTAATGTTCCACCTTCAGCGGCCGATTTCCCCAACGAAGAGCAGTTTACAAAGGGAGGTATTCCCTCCTCCCACTGGGGATCTGGGCTGGAAACTGTTGAACACAGCAGTCCTTTGCAATAAACACCGAGTGCCTGCCCACATGGGGTTTTTGGAACCGGAAGGAAATTGCATTTCATGGCCATTTTGTATGTTTTTGTTTTCAACCCCTTGTTTGTGTGTTTAACGAGGCTGCTTTTAAAACTTTGGTTCTGTTCTATTGCATCACTAGGGAGTGGGCCTATCAGGAGGGCTTCCTCATGGGCCTGCTCCTTGGCCTGGTCAAGGTAGTCATCAATAGCTCCAACCAGAGAGATGTGGAGGGGCTAGAGCTCCCACCTGTGGGCACCTCTTCCTTGGTTAGGCCTGTCTTTGATTGTCAATGGAAAAGGAACATGCAGAGTGCTCCAGGACAACAGAGACCGAGAGAGACTGATGGGCCATATAAGGGCTTGTGTACACCAGCACCCTAGTTACTGTATTTGGTCAAATTGTGATAAGTTTCTGTTGATCTTTTGATTTTTTTTTGTTAAATTTCCCCAGCTGACACAGTCGAACTTGCTTGAAGCTTAAAGAACAGAAAGTGTCTGAGCTTTCCTGACTCGATATCTGTCTTTATATCTTCTCTTCACTGCCAACTTTAGACAAACATATTCTGCCATTGCAATGTGGCAGCTCCAGTGTTATTCTAACTTCCACTGTGGGCCTTAGATGACCAGGAACTTCGGGAAAAATGTATCAAATCCATCTCACATATAGCAAGAGGTCCCTTCTTCCCATCACCTGGGCTTCATTTGAACCCAGTTTCCAGCAATCTATGTATTCATCAAGCTGGTATCATAGAACTATTGCTATTCAGACAATCTGTTGTGTTTATATACTCCATGTTGATTTTGCTTTTAGAATCATAGAACACCTGCAGTGTCAAAGTAGGCCATTTGGCCCATCAAGTCCACACTGCCCCTCCAAAGAACATCCATCACCCTACCCGTTTCCCTGTATCCCTGCATTTCCCATGGCTAATCCAACTAGCCTGCACATCCCTGGGCACTATGGGCAATTTAGTGTAGCCAACCTAACCTGCTCATCTTTGGACTGCGGGAGAACATGCCAACTCCACACAAACAGTTGCCAGAGGCTGGAATCAACCCAGCTGAGCACTGCTAACCACTTAGCCATCGTGCATCCCAGTAATCTGAACAATTCCAATGTATCTTCAGCTCTCCAAGACTAAAACTAGATGTTCCCTGACCTGCATTGGGAAAGTGAATCACTTCACAACTTTAAAACCCTCACCCTTGCATTTGAATCCTTCATGGCTTCATCTCCCTCCCACTTAGACCATAAAGTATAGGAACAGAATTCAGCCATTCAACCCACCCCATCAGTTCTGCCATTTCATCAAACAGATCTACAGCACGGAAACAGACCCTTTGGTCCAACTCGTCCGTGCTGACCAGATGCCCCAACCTAATCTAGTCCTATTTGCTCACACTTGGCCCATATCCCTCCAAACCCTGATGTCTTTAAATGTTGTAATTGTACCAGCCTCCACCACTTCCTGTGGCAGCTCATTCCATACACGTATCACCCTGAGTGAAAACATTGCCCCTTAGGTCCCCTTAATATCTTTCCCCTCTCACCCTGAACCTATGCCCTCTAGTTCTGGACTCCCCCACCCCATGAAAAAGACCTTGTCTATTTGCCCTATCCATGCCCCTCATGATTTTATAAACCTCTATAAGGTCAGCCCTCAGCCTCCGTGCTCTGGGGAAAACAGCCCCAGCCTATTCAGCCTCTTCCTATAGCTCAAGTCCTCCTGGATGATTTGTTTCTCAACCCCAAACTCCTGCCTTCTCCTGCAACCTATGATCCCCTTTCCAATCAATAATCTGTGTATCTATAAAAATATTCTCAATGACTTGGCCTCTACAGCCATCTGCAGCAATGAGTTCTGTAGTTTAACCACTCCCTGGTTGAAGAAATTCTTTATCTCAGTTCTAAGGGGTTGTTCCTTCACTCTGAGGCTGAGGTCTCTGGACGGAGTCTGTCCTGTCTTTTATAAACTTTTCATGCCTTATAACTTTAGAAATATCTATGTTTTCCAAACAATGATATTCTACACATTTCCAATTTAAGCAGCATATCATTAGGAGAAATGCCTTCAACTTCCAAGGCTCTAAGGAATGGAATTTGCTCCCTGGTCCTCTCTTGCTTCCCTTTCGAACGATTCTGTTTGGTCCAAGCATTTGAACAAGCACCCTCATCTCTCCTCCTGAGGCTTGGAGGGTTACATTTGTTCAATAATATGTTTGTGAATTGCTTAGGGTGTTTTATAGGCACTGAACCTATACTGTTGTTGTGATGCTGTCTGTCAGGCCTGAGCCTCAGCCTTGGGGACTATTCTTGCCAATAAGCTGTTATTCAGGTATTAATCGTGGAGCAGCTCGGTTCTGTATTGAAAACGTCTCAAGATGGATAGCTGCCTTGCCCCATCCTTTACTATTAATACATCTTCTCCCTATCAAAGGTCAGAATTAAACAACAAGAAATAACTGGGTTTGAGTATTGCCTACTAAGTTTCATAGAATCCCGACAGTGTGGAAACAAGCCTTTTGGCCCAACAAGTCCATACCAAGCCTCCCAAGAGTAACCCAACCAGACCCATTCCCCTACATTTAAAACCTGACTAATGCACCCAACCTACACATCCCTGAACACTGTGGACAGTTTAGCATGGCCAATCCACCCTACCCTAACCATCTTTAGATAGTGGGAGGAAAGCAACGCAGACATTGGGACAATGTGCAAATTCCACACTGAGCCACCATGCTGCATTTGTTTTGGATTATTTTTCGGATTGACAAGTTGTCGGCTGAACATTTTTAAACATAATTACAGAGGGATTCAAACACTTAATGAATGAAGACACAATGAATCATCACCCAGCTCTTTCTAATGTGTATATGACAAATAATGAGAGTAAATGGGTCAGTGTTTTGTTTCCAGGATTGAATAGGCTTTATAATTGAGGCAACAAAGAGTTAAGGAGGGAAATTTTATTCACACCAATAAGCATATAGAGAATAGTAAAAGACAGTACGTGTATCACATGGAATTAAAGTTATATTGAATGTAATTATTCTTATCAGCACTTTCTGCTTCAAATCCCAAAACTCCCACTTGCAAAAATTCTGAATAACATGTTGAAATATATGGCTGGCAGAAGGGGCTCTCTAAAAAAAAAAATTAATCTATGTGGCGGTGCTAATCTCTATAAAGCCGAGTCCAAATGTTAAAATTTGGATGTTCCAACATCTCCCGGTCAAGATAACTTCACCAATCGCAAGATTTTCCAGGATAAATCAGGAAGATGGAATGGAAGGTAAGTTGGGAAAGAGGTTGGGTTCTGACTTGTGGCATTCCACATGTACTCAGGGTCCCAATGCCTGGCTTTGAGGACAAGAATTTCTTGTGTGTTTTATTATTTGGGATTCACCGTTAACAGAGTAGGGCATAAGATGCAAAGAACTGCTTTGCACTAAAGTTCCAAATCTAAACCAAATAACTGTCAATTCTTCAAGTGGTTGAGCTTTAATGGCCCTAGCTTTGCCTAGCCTCCTGCTTCAGGTATTAATACCTCTACATCATCTAATTTTGCAGATTAGATTTGAACTGGCCTTTTTCTTGCACTTATCATTCTTTTTTTCATTTTTCAGTATATCCAACATTGTTGGAACAACCAAGTCAGAACTTCACAAATTCATTAGCAAGTACAGGTAAAAGTTAAAGCCATCTCAGAAATACACAAAATGTCAAAGGTGTAAATTACAAAAATTGCAGAGCCAAAAGCAAACATACTCCCCATCACGTAAATTAGTTTAAAGATGACTTATTAAAATCATTGATTTTACACTTGAAGATTGTGTGAAAGAAATCGATATGATCCCTCAGAATTGGTAGATTCCTTGAGTAGCCTCACCATATTGTTCCGTGACTGGAAAAAAAAAGAAAAACATGGTATGTCGATTTGCATTCTGTGCTGGAAAATGTCTCCTCTGTTAACTTGGCTGTTCATCTCTGAGTCACTGCTTACCTCTGCGGTGACAAGCTAGTAGGTATCTGTGGGTGAAAACAGAGAAAAACATCATTAGTCGGTAACCAAAACTTCCAGCTGTCACCCAGGCTTAAATACACACGTAAGAAAATGGAATAACTGGTTTGAAATCCTGGGTCCGTTTACTCTGCCCTCCCCCATCATGGCAGTCTGATAAACTGATAGTGGAGGTGTTGATGTGATGGTCATGTGTAATCCACAAACCCTAGCTAATGGTTTGAATCTCTCCGTGAAAAATCTGCATGAAGCTGATGTGAAGGCAATCATTGTCAATTGTTATAAAAAATGCAATCTGGTTCATTACTGTTCTTCAGGGAAGGAAACCGGTCTTCCTGACTTGGTCTGGTTTATAGGTGACTCCAGAACCAATGTGGTTGTCTTGTAGCTGCCCTCTGGTAAATTGGGGATGGACAATAACTAGCCAGCACCACCCACATCCCATAAAAGGAATGTAAAAGAGGAATTGTTAACTAATCAACATCTAAAGCAACACACAGATACAAGATGAGGTAACTGCCAGGTTTGGAGAATTTTGAGAACCATAGGCCCAAGGAGCCATCATAAGATCACCTGATTCGGCTGATAGTTCCCTTGTGGCCTTATAGGAATGCTTGGCTGAGTTCCAAGGCTCACAATTTGATTACTTCAGCAACAGTCTACATTATCAGATAGAACTGCAGTAGTTCTGTTTGTTTGATGGCTTTAAATAAATTATTCCTTCTTTGATATCATTTGTCAATGTCTGAATTTATTCAGACAAGACTACAAAATACCAAGTGAAGTTTCTCTTATTAATATCATGTGACTGACACTTCTTTAGGATTGTGAAAGCTGATCTTCTTTCCCATCAGCATTTCAATGTTTGCTACTGTTATACAGCTTACTGGCTCAGTGCACACTGAGTTAAAGGGCCGTGGGAAGTGAGTGGATGAAATTGTGACAGGCACCTAGTACAACGTTCTGTGGAATAGAGAGGTCCTTTTAATGGGGTCACTTCAGCACTTGACCATTTTCATGGCTGCCTCCAATCGGTTTCCTGAGGTGGCAGATTTGACCCAATCCCACGCCCACCTCCCCAGGCATGAACACTGCATCTGGTGAGCTTAAATCACAACAGGTTGGTTAAAACGTCCTGATTTGAGCTGCCGGTCACAATAGCAAAAAAAAAGTACACATTATTCACACTGGAGTATAAGTACACATACTTTTACAAGGGGGATCAGATGGATTATGTCCAGATTAAGGAGTGAATGACAGTATGGAATCTAATCAAGTATTGATGTCAATTTATCAGTGAATGAGAAATTCTATGTGTCTGATTACATTTGCCATTGATGAACAGGTACCAAACAAAGGAGATAACAATTATGAGAGAATGGGCATTCTTCATGTGAGTACACAGATTACTTACCAAGCTGAATCTCTTTTGACTTGTCATTGTGGTTCACCCTACAGGAGTACTTGCTTCCACTCTGGGGGGTGAAGGCTGCATGAAGAGTGAGTTTAAAACTCCAATCTGACTCAAAGGACAGGTCAGACTGATTGGCATTGGGAATGACTACTCCATTTTCCAGCAGCTCCATCTTGATGTTGGGGGGGCTGAAATCTTTGGCATGACAGAGCAGCACGTTGGGCTCACCCTCCTTTATCAGTTTGTAGGTATACACCTGTACATTCGGAGAAGAACCTAGGGACAGAGCAAAAGTTCAGTGTCAATACAAATCAAGAGCACTTGTATTCAAACCCATCACCAACACTGAGTGGGGTCGCTTAGATGCTACCAGAAGCTGGGAGATTGCTACGTAATGATTGGAATTGCTTGGTCCCAGCTTCTGGAACAAACAAGATCACTCAATCCCAAGCTCTGGGAGATACCCATGCACTGACTGAAATCTCTCATTTTCAGACTTTGGGATATATCCATACACTAACGGAAATTGCCCAATCTCAGCCTCTGTGAAACATTTATGTGAAAGACTGAACTTTTGGCCTCACTTTCTGAGAGATTGAAGGGAGATCTCCTGGTCGCAGTTTCCAGATTTCTGTCCGCTAATTGGGAATTCTGAATGCCAGTAATGAACAGAATAGATAGCTAAACAAACAAAAAATATTAAAATGAAACTGAAGTAGGAGAGGGATTGTTGAAAAGTCAGAGGAGAAGAATGACCAGAAATACAAGATACTGAAAACCGAATAAACAGCGTGTGGGATGGAAAATGAAAGTAAAGGTTTAGCCTAGTATCTGGGGAAGATCAAAATGTCATGGTTGCTACACATTTAGAATAGCAAGAGAAAATGCTAGAGATGATCCAAGAAAGTTAGTATTTCTTTGTTTTTGACAAATGGTCATTGATCTGAAACAGTAACTCTGCCTCTCTCTTCACCGATATGGTCAGGCTGTTGAGTATTCCCAGTATTTC
Organism: Chiloscyllium punctatum; assembly: GCF_047496795.1. Classification (NCBI taxonomy): domain Eukaryota; kingdom Metazoa; phylum Chordata; class Chondrichthyes; order Orectolobiformes; family Hemiscylliidae; genus Chiloscyllium; species Chiloscyllium punctatum. The sequence goes on along the minus strand of NC_092768.1, from coordinate 44,436,532 downwards.
ATGGGGAAAATCTGTAGGTTTGTAGAAATTGAGTTCTGATAAACCAAGTGCGCAATGTTTTGGTACTTCTGATCACTTTCAGTCATAGAATTAGAAACCCAATCCCTCAGCCATGACTTTCCTGGTCAAATTCTCACAATTTCACAAACCCACTAACATCCTTATAGGATCATAGACTCCCTACAGTGTGGAGACAGGCCCTTTGGCTCAACAAGTCCACACCGACCCTCCAAAGTGTAACCCACCCAGACCTATTCCCCTTCTATCCTACATTTATCCGTGACTAATACACCCGATCTACATAGAGCACAGCAGTTCAGGCAGCATCCAACGAGCAGCGAAATAGACGTTTCGGGCAAAAGCCCTTCATCAGTTTTTATTCCTGATGAAGGGCTTTTGCCCAAAACGTCGATTTCGCTGCTCGTTGGATGCTGCCTGAACTGTTGTGCTCTTCCAGCACCACTAATCCAGAATCTGGTCTCCAGCATCTGCAGTCATTGTTTTTACCACCCAATCTACATATCCCATAGTGTTCAGGGATGTGTAGATTAGGTGCATTAGTCAGGGGTAAATACTATGGGCAATTTAACATGGCCAATTCAACTAACCTACACATCTTTGGACTGTGAATCACCCGGGGAAAACCCACGCAGACACGGGGAGAACGTGCAAGCTCTGCACAGACAGTCGTCCAAGGCTGGAATCCCTGGTGCTGTGAGGCAGAGCAGTGCTAACCACTGAGCCACCGTGAGGATATCAGCTGCCTACATTATCATGGGGTAAGACAACAGAAGACCCTGAAACAGAGCTCAATACTCTACCTCCTTCTGAAGGTCTCCCCCCTTCTGAAATTAATGGGCTTCCGAGTCATGTTTGTGAACTGGAAGCCTTTTCACTTACTGCTCCTGGACAAGGGTCAGTCCCCCGAGGTATAATTAAAGAAATGGGCCGGGGCGGGGTGAGAAGAGAGAGACAGTTCAGGTTAGAGGGGCCATATCTGAAGTGGAAATTATTTTGACAGCTTTAAGAGGCGACCTCGGGATCGACCCAAACAGTAAGCCCACTACTTACCGCCATAGCACATGGCCATGGTCACGATCACGGCCAGAGTGATCAGTTTCAGCATCATTTTGGCTAATTCAACGTCCAACTCTGGGATCACTTGGGTACACCGTCCGCTCAGAAGTCTCCTCTCCCACTTTGTGCCCTTCACTTCCTGGGTTCCCGGTTAATCTGCAGTAGGCACGCCGCCCTGCACCAATAGAAAAAAAGCCCGGCCCCTCTAACCCCGCCCACAAAGCCCGAAGCAGCCAATCGCAATATTCTTCCCGTTGTGCGTCATCCGTCTCCGGGTAAAGGACGTCTGTACAGTTTGTGAAACGGGCGACACACTGGGCGGGTAGACAACACGGGTGAAAGTGAAACTCCATCCACCCAGCAAATGGCTGGGTCCCATGTACCTCATGATCAGATTTAGGGGAATTGCGTTCAGCAATCTGGGAAGCAGGTCATTAAAAAAGAAACACGGATCAAAATCATACAACCACCGAAACGGTCCGCTCGGCCCATTGTCTCAGGGCTGGCTGTCTGCAGAAACAGATCAGCTGGCCCCACCGTTTCCTCTTTGCCCCGCAATTTTCTGCCTCTTCAGAAAGTTAGCTGTTTTCCCTTTGAAAGGCACGGTTCAATCCGGCCCCAGTCAGTCCGTTCCTGATCCAAACCATTGGCTGCGGGGGAACTAAAATACAAGTTTTATTTTCTTCGCCTGGTAGTTACTCCTTCGGCCAGTCAACGCCCTCTGGTTTTCGATCAAAGGTAACCGCTTCGCTGTGTTTACTCTTTCCCAGGCCTCTCACGTTATTGAAAATCTCAACTGAACTTCCTCTTAACCTTCGGGAGATGATGATCCCACTTTGCCGACCTAACCTTGTAATTGAAATTACTCATCCCCAGAATTCATCGAATAAATATCTTCACTCCTTCAAATGATATGCCAGCTTAACACAATGAGGCCAAAACAATTCGTTTACAGATTTATCATAACTTCAGACCTCTATTTTTTTTTAAATCCCCTATGCTTTATTTGGCAGTTTCTCTATCTAAACTGTCACTCTGAATGAGCGATGCACAGAAATCTCCAGGATTTTTCTTCTGCTTCTATACCTCCTTTAGATTTATTTCCTTTTTCTAAAGTCTTACCTCATTCTTCCTCCCAAATTGTACAACTTCTCGCTTTTCGGCATTGAACTTCAACTGCCATATTTCTGTCCATTCCACCAGTTGGCATCTAAGTCCACCAACCACCCTCCTTTCAAATTGTGCCGTTGTACCCTAGATACAGGCATTATGTCCCTAGAAACAGGGGAAAACACGCACAAAACAAACATGGATACTGTAAACACTGCCTAAGGAAATGTGAACAGTGATTGGGAATGCATAGATATATTTTTAGAAAAAAGCCTGGTGCAGGTGAATAAGCTGAAAACATGTTCAGACAACCAAAGATATAACACAGTAGTGGAAAATTCGTGAAAAATTGTGATTTTTAAAGGGGAAATGATGTTCACTAGAAAGCAAAACAAATGAGCCAGTGACGGAAGCAAAATACTGTGGATGCTGGACACTCTAAATAGAAACAGAAGGTGCCGGGGAAACTGAGCAGGGGAAACTGTGGAGACAGGAACGCAAATTTAGCAGTACGAGTCCCATAGCCTGGTAAAAACAATGACTGCAGATGCTGGAAACCAGATTCTGGATTAGTGGTGCTGGAAGAGCACAGCAGTTCAGGCAGCATCCAAGGAGCAGCGAAATCGACGTTTCGGGCAAAAGCCCTTCATCAGGAATAACGAAGGGCTTTTGCCCGAAACGTCGATTTCGCTGCTCCTTGGATGCTGCCTGACCTGCTGTGCTCTTCCAGCACCACTAATCCCGAGTCCCATAGCCTGTCTATGGACGTTCAAAAGAAAAGTCATTGGATTCAAAATTTTCTCTTTGTCTCTCTCTCTCCTCAGATGCCTGACTTGCTGAGTTTTTCCTGCACTTTCTGTATTTATTTTAGCCTGTAATGGACACTGTGGTAGAATATAGGGATATGAGTAAAACTAAAACTTCACAAAAGGCTTTATTTATGTTTATGGGTTCATTTATGTTGGAAAATAAATAAAACTAGCAAAGGGAAACTGCAATAAAATTATTAGGATTTTTAAAAAAACGCTATTCTATAGATGTATGAATGACCAAGTAAAAAAGGGCGGCGGGGTTGGGGGTTTGGGGGGCGGGGGGGGGGGGGGGGGGGGTGGCGACAAACAAAAGGAGGGCAGCAGCAGATGAATGGTATCTGAGATGGATTGTACTTGTGCATATTAAAGTATGTTACAGAGATTGAACAAGTTTAGGTCATTATATATCAGTTGGGTTTATTTTAATGATAAGTAATGGAAACCTATCTGTGCTCAAAATATTGAGAAACTGAAAATATTACTAAGCATGGTTGAATTGATTTCAATTGACCCAATTTTACACCGAGCGGTAACAGGAGGAGTAAAGAGGATCATGAGTTGACATCATGACATAGATTTTGCTTTCCCAGTGGCTGTGAGCACAGTTTTTTCTTGCTGTTTATTCTTTCATGGGATGTGGGCAAAGTTGGCAAGTCCAGCATTTCAGCCCATCCCTAACTGTCTTTCAACCGAACGGCCCATTACACCGTGTCATAGGGTAGTTAAGAGTCAACCACATTGCTGTGGGTCTGGAGACACATGTAGGTCAGGCCTGGTGAGGAGGGTAGACTTCCTTCCCTAAAAGTCACTAGTGAATCAGCTGGGTTTTTAATAGAATTATCTCACAGTCACCGTTACTGTGTACCATTGAATTTGAATTGAAATTCCACCGGTTTTAGTGATGAGATTAGAATCCATACTCACACAGCATTAGGCTGGACCTGTTTTTGTAGCAGGGATGGGAGGGAGGTGATGGTGGTGCCCATGTGGTGGGGGTTGTGCAGGAAAGGGAAGGTGGGGAGTGAGGTGGTGGGGGGGGGTGGGGAGAGACTGGTGAGGGGAGCTAGTGAATGGGAGAAGGAGCCATTAAAAAAAAAGGCTTAGACACTGCACTCTGAGCTTCACAGTAATTGTCCATGAGGCTTGTCTGTCTACCCTAAACATGCCCAAAGTTTAAATTAGCAGTACAGAACTTAAACATCTGTGAGGGGTTACCCTTCTCTGATCTTGGTGAGATTTTGGCAAAACTCAGAATCTCAGCTTTCTTTTTCTTCCCCTCTTGGGTTTTTTTTTAATTTTACCTGCAAACATTTATGGACCATCACTGGCAAGTCCACCATTTGCCCATCCCTAATTGCCCTTGAACTGAGTGGCTAGGGATGCCAAGAGGGACAGTTAAGAGTGAATCACATTGATGCAGTCATCTGTAGGCCAGACCAAGTAAGGACAGCAGATTTCCTCCCAAAACAGCATGAGAAAGCGAGGTGGTTTTTACAACAATCAGTGATATTTTAATAGAGGAGGAAGCGAGGATTGCAGACGCTGGAGATCAGAGTCGAGAGTGTGGTGCTGGAAAAGCACAGCAGGTCAGACAGCATCATGGCTGTGGTAGCAAGTCTGCTTCAGGACATAGCTGAAGAGCTTCAGGGAGAAGAGATGACCTGGGGGGGGGGGGGGGGGGGGGGAGAAGAGATGACCTGGGGGGGGGGGGGGGGCTGGTGGTGGAGGTGCAATGAGAGAAAGATCCTTGTAGGGAAAGAAGGAGAACCTCCTCAAGGTAGGCATCCTTGGAAGAGACTTCGCAGTAAGGTTGAATTCAACTTGGAGAAAGTGAGGTCAGCCGATGCTGGAGAGCAAAGTCGAGAATGTGGTGCTGGAAAAACAATACTGCCTGACCGACTGTGCTTTTCCAGCACCATACTATCGACTATGATATTATAATTGTCACAGCAATCACTCAAACGAGCTTTTAATTCCAATTTTCCTTTTAATTTTATATTCTAATAGCCGCTATGATGGGACTTGAATGTTTACTCCCTGAGTCTTTAGACGACTGAGCCTGGAATATTGCTGTGACACTGTACTCCCTATAACAGTGGAAGGCCAGTAGAACCAAGGAAGTTGTATCTCAGATATCATAAACCTCAAAATAATTAATAAAAACTATTTCATATTTGATGTTTTAATCTTGTGTGCTAATGAATTATTAAAAATAAATGGAATCTATATATTTTCCTGCAAAAAATAAATAGATTAAATGAACAGCTTTCTCTGATTGCAAGAATGTGAAATAGTAAATATCAGTGTCTATATATATAGCTCTGAATTAGAAAATGAGACCCTCACACACACGCTCGTAGCAATCTCGTGAACTGTTGATAGCACTGTATGCCAGTAGCCTCCTAGTGTTGCACAGTTTGCAAATGCACTCTATGAAATCTATAGGTAGACTTATCCAAGGCAACTTTGTGCAACAGGAAGATGCAAATCTTTCAAAGGGACCATGAAGGGTTGGTTGGTATGAGGGAGGAAGATTCTGGAGTACAATTGAAAGCATTAAGGAAATTGGGGGGTGGGCAGTAATTTTATTTCTGGCTGTGATTCAGTGGGTGTCAAGGTCACATCAACGGTGGCACTGCCGCCTCACAGCACCAGGGACCACGGTTCAATTCCACCCTTGGATGATTGTCTGTGTGGAATTTGCACATTCTCCCTGTATCCATGTGGGTTTCTTTCAGGTACTCCAGTTTCCTCCCACAGTCCAGAGGTGTGCAGATTAAGGAGACTGGCTGTGCTAAGTTGCCCATAGAGTCCAGGGATGTGTAAGCTAGGTGGATTAGCTTTGGGGTCGGTTAGTCTGGGTAGGATGTTCTTCAGAGGGTTGGTTTGGACCTGATAGGCCAAATGGCTTGCTTCCAAGCTGTAGAGATTCTATGATTTGATGGGCCAAATGGCCGGTTTCCAAGCTGTAGAGATTCTATGATCTCTGTCTCCATTAGTGGGTCAGCAGCAAGATTTTTGCCTCTACTGCAAATGACAACCAAGAAATCTGTATGCAAATTTGAAGGGGCTTTCCTTGAGTATGGGCTTTTGCTGAACCCAAAGAAGAACAAAATCTCTCAATTATTTCTCATTGTTGTTTAACGAAAGCATGAAACTGAATAAACTTAAGATTGAAACTTGAAGATAGTTCAGAAAGAATTCCCTGGGAAACTGACAATTTGTTCAATGTTGAAGAGAGGTGCTTTCACAGCCGCAAGTTCAGTTTCAGAGGGTCTTGCCTGGCCTTAACAAGCTCAAAGAGATAATGAATTCTTGGATTGCACAGGCAATGAAGACGCAGTCAAAATAATGTTTGGGAGTAGCAGAGGCAAGTAGATTTGTAGTAAAGAGTTGAGGTGTTTGCATGGGACCAGAAACCACATCAGTGGAGTGCCTGAAATGAACAGCTGCTTTTGTTCTTCAAACTGACGTGAGCACCAATAGGTGTGATGTGCGCTTTGTGGCTTTTTGTGATCCACATATGGGTGAATATTATTGCCAGAGACATTCTGTTCTGTCTTACATTTCCTGTGCATAAAACTGCACAATAGATATTCACATTTTATGGAGGGGGGGTTGAGGATTGGATGGAGGACAACAGTATTCCCTGAGATTGCACTGTTGGATTTTGTGCTGGCATTGTTCTGGCTATAGGGCGTGCTTTGTGAAAGGAACTGCTCTGTCTGTTGTCTGTACTTGCTGAGTGTTTCACAGGGAACAGTCAACAACTGAAGAATTATGTACAGAGCTGGGTGAAGTGTTGCAGTGGGTCACATACATTATCAATTCCATCAAACTGACCTTGTAGGTAAGGAACTCTGTGAAGACATGTGGTCTGTTCATGACATGTTGTTTCACACTGAGCTCCGCTGGCTGCTAATAGGAATAGGTATTATAAAGGTCTCCTGAATGGAGGGATCACCTGCTTTCACTGGAAAGGAATGCAAACAAAAGTAAAATAATTCATTGATTTTTCTCTGACCAAACTCAAATGAGTCTGAATTTTAATGTCACAGACTGAATCCAAGTGCACAAGGAAACAATGCAAATATTCTTCAACTGAGTCCACCTGAAATAATAATGTGTTGAAATGTACAAGTTTACGCATGACAATGAATTCAAAGTGTCCCTCTCATGTGATGAATGACCACCTCAGCTGCCTGAAGTCACATTTTTGTCATTTCCAAATCAGGGAAAAAGGATACACCGTTCATTTGGGCCCTAAACTCTATTCATTGCTGGCCCTGACCAGTTCATGGTTGAAGTTGAACAGTTTTTAAAAATGTTACATGATCATTTTGTGGGGGGAGAAAAAAATCTAGAATTTTTCTGTCAGAATTCTGGTTGCGTATGAAGACTCATGATCAGGATGCAACACACATTGTGCAATGGCTCCTCCAGCCAGCTTGTATTTTATGTTCGCTGGATTTGCATAGCAACATCAACTTTTCATTTCAATCAACCCTGGATGGCAAATGGAGTCTAGATGATCAGTATTTCTTGCATTGTCAGATTTTGTGAGGTTGCATGTCTGTATATTTCAATAAGCCTCGTGAGAACATAATATAACATTTTCACAAAATAGTTTAAAAACACAATATTTATTTTGTGTGAACTTTATTAATTAAATACTGAACATTACTTAACTGTAATTTGTATGTTGTAATTACAATTGCAATTGTATGTTGCTGTTTTGTTTTATTCGCATGATTAGGTATTGCTCATTTTCAGCCATTAAAGTAATTCTGGCGACACAGTGGTTAGCACTGCTGCCCCATAGTGGCAGAGACCTGGGTTCAATTCCCACCTCAGGCGACTGACTGTGTGGAGTTTGCACATTCTCCCCACGTCTCTGTGGGTTTCCTCCCACAGTCCAAAATTGTGCAGATTAGGTGAATTGGCCATGCTAAATTGCCTGTAGTGTTAGGTTTAGGGGAATGGGTCTGGGTGGGTTGCTCTTTGGAGGGTTGCTGTGGACTCATGTGCCTCAGTATGTCTGTGATCTGTTTCTTTGTGCCTCCATGAGTAGCAGCCACATACATCCCACATATATTCCAGGGACACTGGAATCTCACACACCAGCTTCTCCACACCAAATGATCATGTCTCAGAGCTAAAAGGGAATAGATCTCAGTCAAATCAAGAGAGACACCCTTCATCAGAGGGACCTGGCACAGTAAGTCAAGGGCAGTGTATGATATCAGTCCTGGGGCTTGGGTACAGTCACTCAGCCACTCTGGATTAGGATCCTCTACACACAGGGGCAAGGAGCTGAATGTCAGCCACCTCACCACCTGTCTTGTCTCTTCCTGTGCTATTATGTGTGTTGTCCCCTGGAATGAATAAAAGGGGAGGGCATTGAGTGAGATGGAAGTGGGTGGCATAGCTGTTAGCGCTAAGTACAGGTTAAGGAAAGGCGGTGAGGTGCTTTGAGTTAGTTGGCAGTGCAGAGGCCATGCAGCTTCAATGGTGTGGGGATCAATGGGTGAGAGCGAGTGAGGAGAGATGCTATAAAAGCAAAATACAAGAATCTAAACATTAACTCTCCAGAGATGCTGCCAGACTGGCTGAGGAAAGATATTGCTTGCAAAGGTGAGTGTAGCAGACAAGCCTTGGTGGGAGCTGGGTGCAATAGGGGAGATAGAGTGAGTGTAAGGTAGCAGAGTAGAATGGTGAAGGTCATTGACTTCATACACTGCTGGACGTTCCCTGAGACAGCTGAGATTAAATGGACCCAGGTGACAACCTCAGACCAGGCTGGCAGGGTCTGGCCTCCCCTGAACCACCCTATCCACTGGGAACTTCAAATCCATATCTACAAAATGGGGTGGCAATTTCTCCTCCATTTTCGGAGCAAACTTCATGAACTGTGTAAGATGGTGGTCTGATGGCGCTTGTCCAGGTCCACAAGGGCTTTTTAAAGGTGGCACTGGAGCCAGCAATCCTGGGAATCTCACGGAATGTCAGCAATGGCAACTGGGAAAATCTATCTAGAATCGGACAAGGTGTGGCAGGAAGTTAGCCAGAAAGAAAAAGCAGTAAAATGTGCAAATGACACACACTTGTATACGACAGAACAGTGTAATCATTCCAGCACATTCATTCCCAAGTAGAGCATTACTGATTTTTTTCCCCTCTGGGTAATGAGGCTAGAGGGGGAGAAAAACACGAGGATACTCGCTGGACTTTGTGAAGAGAAAGCCTCAAAGAAACTTCACAAAAACAACCCTTTTCCAAAATATAGTAAGATTCAACATTCAGTTTCACTATATCTCCTTTCAGTATCTGGGGTCTCTGAGTTCATGGGAACTCTGTTTCAGTTCTGGCCTCTCTGTCTCCATTTCTATCTCTCTCTGCATCTGTCTCTCCTCCCTCCGTCTGACTGTATTTCTACCTTTCACCCTCTGTCACAAAAGTATCTTCAAAAGAATGTATTAGTTTGAAAACCACTGTTTTGGAACATTTAAAATAATAATACACTTGTCATGGAGCTAAAGGGGCATGGTCACAGCATTGGAGGGTGTGGGCTCGCTAGTAATGGACTGCAATGCAAAACCTCACCATTTCTCCTGACTGTTGGCCTTGCCATAGCTAATAAAAAGAGGAAGTGCCTACTGCAACAACACAAAGCTGACAGTGTAGTCAGTGATGGCTTCAGGACTTACATCAAAGTTCCGGCAATTACGTTTGGATTTCCAAGAATCCTTCAACCAAGGTATTGCTTAGTAGATTCATGACTACCTGCATGAACAAGTGACATTGATTACAAGCTGACTATAAAAGAGCGCGGAAAGGCCGTTACTTAGATTCTCAAAATGATGGGTGTGTGATCTGCAGCAGAAAACTGGTCATCCCCATTTAGACAAATGAAATTGCATTCCTATTTCTGAATCCAAATCAAATTTTTGAGACTGTAGTCAAATTGAGGTGGTGTAATTAATCCAGAGAAGGACTAAAACACAAGAAAATATGCAAAATGGGTATGTAATGTTAAGATTAGATTCCCTGCAGTGTGGAAACAAGCCTTTCGGTCCGACCAGTTCACACCGACCCTCCGAAGAGTAACCCACCCAGATCCATTTCCCTCTGACTAATGCACCTAACACTACGGGCAATTTAGCATGGCCAATTCACCTGAACTGCACATCTTTGGACTGTGGGAGGAACCCAGAGGAAACCCACGCAGACACGGGGAGAATGTGCAAACTCCACATAGACAGTCACCTGAGGCTGGAATTGAACTGGGGCCCTGGTGCTGTGAGGCAGCAGTGCTAACCACTGAGCTACCGTGCCACCCATAACATTGTCACTTGTTAACATTTTTATAAAACAATTTTAAAAGGCTTGAAACAGGTATAGAAGTCTGCGGATGCAATCCACCTGTGTCAATTACCGCTTCCCTCCTCCTCCTCTCCCACCCACCCTCCTCCTTTCTGTCCCTATCTTCCTACCCATCTTCCCTCCTCCCTGTCCTGCACCTTTCCATCCCCCTCTTCCCCCCACCTTAACCTTTCCCCCACCATCTCACGCAGCACCATTCCCCTCTTCCCCCCCCCCCCCCTTCGCCACCTCCTTTCCCTACCCATTACTGTCTCATTTCCCCAAACACCCTTCCTCCCACCATATACCCACCTGGCCTCCTTCTCTTTTCTCAACCACGCCCCCGCCTCTTCCTCTACCCACCACCCAATGCCAGACTCCTCCTTTCTCCCCACGCACTACCTCCTGCTCCCCTGACTCCTTATCTCCCATCTACTACCCACCCTGCCTCCACCTCCTCCCTCCCCCACCCCAATTCCTCTTGTCTTGTACCTACCTCCAGCCTCCACTTCCACATACCCCAGCTTCGCCCTCCCACCTCACCCTTTCCCTCTACCTGCACGCATTTACTCTTTCCTCTCCCCACATCTACCTTCCCTCTCTCCCCTGATGTGCACTGACTCCTCTTTCTCCCTCTGCTGCTGCACTCCAGACCCCTTGATTTCCCCCACACCCTTTCGACCCTGCACACACCCACTCCTCCACGCAATATCCTTTCCTTCCTCCCAGCCCACACCTCTCTGGTATCCCCTCCTAACTACTGGCTTCCTTCCTTTCTCCAGCTCACTCACGGGAACTGTCTGTGTGATTGGAATTGTGCTGGGAGCTATCAGTGGAATCAGGTGGTATAATTTGATTGATATAGCCTAGTTGTTTAAAATCTGTTCAGATTCCCATTCAGGATTTGCAGTCGGAACAGAGGAGTTTTGATCTAACCTATACTCCTGCAAATCATATTGTCCTGAGGCTAAAATAATAGATTAGATTAGAACCCCGACAGTATGGAAACAGGCCCTTCGGCCTAACAAGTCCACACTTACCCTCCAAAGGGTAACCCACCAGACCTATTCCCCTACATTTCTCTCTGAATTAGTGAACTTGACACCTTGGGCAATTTAGCATGGCCCATTCACCTGACCTGCACATCTTTGGGCTGTGGGAGGAAACCCATGCAGCCATGGAGAGAATGTGCAAACTCCACACAGACAGTCACCTGAGGCTGGAATTGAACCCAGATCCCTGCTGCTATGAGGCAGCACTGCTAACCACTGAGCCAGCGTGCCACCCAGAATAGGAATAAGATGATGAGCCTGCTGGGGAAACATTGAGGATTGACTGAAAAACATAATTGTGTATATCCTCTAGAATGAGTGTCTGTTTCTAGTGAATGTTAGCAATGTCTTGAAACTTCTTCCACTGCCAACTGAAAGTGAAAGAGTGCTGATGTGAATGAGTCATGCTAATGTGAGCAGGAAGAACACTGAGGGGATTTACAGGCTAACAGTCCCTGTTCACCAGAAGGAATCCCCTTCATTCACGGGTCTTCGCTTTCCCCACTGTTTTCTTTCTTGATCTTCCAATCGTCTTATTCCTTCTACCAACTGCACTCCTTTTGAAACTTTTTCTAATTTCCGGTTCTCTGCAACTACTTTTCATATTTGACCTACTTGCATTGTTGTTTGAATTTCTTTCTGCTTTCTGACTGTTGTCCCTTCAGTACATATGTCTTTTATCTCTGGGAGTTAAACAGAGGCTATTGCTTCATTCTCCTATTAAAATCTCCCTTAATGTTTTTCTGATCCCTTAAATGAAAACAAAGTGAATTATTGGGTGTCTGTATTGTGATAAAAGGTGTATACTATAAATATATCAGTCCAGATTTTCTACTGACCAGACAATCGTTATTTCAGATTAGTTGAGAGTTGTGTATGAAGGAAACCTCACTGTAGCTGACTCCAAAGGAATTGCCTGGGAAATTAAGATTTCACTGGACATTTTCCTCTTTACCTAGAACCTCTGAAAGTCTCTATTTAAACCACTCAATTTAGAGGGTTCCAATTAAATTACATAAAATAGTTATAGAGGAAATGTTAGACTAACATATATGTATTGTTTAACTCCTGAGTAACTCTTAAATTTCCCCCATATTTAACACTGACATTCCGAACTACTTAGACCCTTCCATATCTGTCACCAGACATGATCTGACACCCATTCCTGGCATACTTCCTATTTTCTCTCATCCCTCCACTGCTAGATTCCCAACATCCTCAGACCGGACCCACCCCTACTGCCAGACACAACTTGAGGCTCGGCACTGCCCCCGCTCCCCCCCCCACCCCAACCATGAACCAGAAATCCTCAGACCTAAAACCCACCCTCCCCGATTTCTCCCACTGACCCAGACCTACCATAATCACTGCAGTGCTTACCTGGCCAACTTGCCACCTTCACCCTGGCACCCTGCTTTGTCCTCACCTGACAACCTATCCCCTACTCACCAGTCATCCTATTCCTAGCTCCCCACATATCTAGAACCCTAGGCCCCCTATTATCTAGCATTAACCCTCCCAGCATCTAACATTACACTTACCTTATGTGCTTAGATACAGCGGCTGTCAACACCTGTACATTTCAGAAGGCGGCAGCTGACTGTTGTAACAAGGGGATGCAGTTGTCTTTCCCTGATAGCTCCATGCTGTGACAGAACTGTCATAATGAAGTATGGTTTGGCATTTCTTAAGGAGCACTGATTGAAATCACCTCTCAGAAACGTGGAGTTCCCTCCTTTTATAATAGTAATGGGGAGCAATCTGCTCCTTACAAACTCCAGTTTGTCATTTGAGATTTGGGTTTTAATGTAGAGGCAGATATATTTGGGTTCGTACTGTACAGGTGTCTTTTTTTTTGAAGAAAGGTCAAAAAGTCATTTGGAACAGTGGCCTAAGTGCAAAAATTGCCAAGAAGGTACGTGCCTGCAATTCAGTGCCTGGCAGGACACCTTGGGTGGCAATGGATATAATGTTTATGCTGCTGAGTTTGACAACAGACCAGACACTATTGTTTTAACTTTTGGTTTCAGTGTAGACAAATCAGGAGTTTAATTCAGGGGAATCCTGCATTCTAACAGAAGTGTTTTTAGTCTATGGAGTTTCCACGTTGAGAGCATGCATAGAAGTGTTCCAGCCGATGTATAGGCCATTAGAATTGTGTCAGGTTCATGTCAACAGACTCATAAAACTGTGTCAATGTCCCAGAAAAAGACACTGAAGAGTTGGTCAAGTAAAAAGTTAAACAGTTGTGATAGAGGCAATCTTTCTTTTCTCTGAATTGAAATCTCTGTGAGATGATAGTGTTTGAAAAACAGGTTGAAACTTTGTTTTGCTGTAAGTGTTAAGATCTTTGTAATGTTCTTTTTTTGTGTAATAAACTTTGCTTCTGTTGTTAAAGGACATCTGCAATCACATTTAAACAGGTTTGTGAGAAAGCACCATGGTAACCAACTTCCAAACTTAAGCGTACGATGTATTAAGCCATCTTTAACTCTGGGATCTGACTTGTCTAAATTTTCCCATCAAATGGAATCATAACATGGTGTACTGTATACTGTTCTCTTTTGTAAGAGGGGCCCTGTTACACTAATATTTGTGTAACAGAAGATTGCACACATTGAGGGGTTGTAGCAGGTGATCTCTTACAATGACAGTACTGTAATGGAGGTCCCTTACATTGAATGCAGTAACAGTGGATGTCTTGTAGGAACAGTACTGTAACAGTGCCTCCTGTACACTAACCGTGCAATAGTGAGTGTTTTCACACTGGCTTTTCTGCAGGGGGGGTGGATGTTACCTAAAATCAGTGCTGTACTAGTGAATCCCTGTAACAGGGGTATGTTACAATGAAAATGCATTTCTCTGCAGTTACAGCGCTCTGCAGCCAGTGTTGTTTATACCTGTGTCCTAACTGTCCTGTAAAAGGGGGTCACTTACAAGTGCTGCAGCAGGCAGAACCTTGCTCTGACTGCAGGTGTAGCAAATGTAAACCCTTTACATCGATAGTACTTTATCGCGGTGCCCTAACGGTGACAGTGCCTTATTAGGGGGGGTCACACATTCAAGTGCTCTATCAGAGGATTCCCTTATGGTAATTGTGCTTTATCAAAGTGTTCTATCTGATGACTGTGACTGCTCGATTCATTCATTTATGCAACAAGGACATTGCTGGCTGGAGCAGCACTTATTGCCCATGGAGTCAGAGAGATGTACATCACGGAAACAGACTGTTCAGTTCAACTCATCCATTCCAAGATATCCTAACCTAGTCTAGTCCCATTTGCCAGCACTTGGCCCATATCCCTCCAAACCCTTCCTATTCATATACCCATCCAGATACCTTTTAAATGCTGTAATTGTACCAGCCTCCACCACATCCTCCGGCAGCTCAGGCCATATATGCACCTCCTTCTGAGTGAAAAAGTTGTCCCTTAGATCCTTTTTATATCTTTCCCCTCTCACCCGAAACCTAGGCTCTCTGGTGTTGTATGATTTTTAACTTTATCTTAACATAAGTTCCAGGATTTACATATTAAAGATCCGAAACCAGCAAATCCATTGTAAAAAATGAAAGACTTAACAATCTAGGTTTGTTCAATGTATCATTGTAATCTTTTGCTGTAAATTCTGTGCCCAGTTCCACTTGTTACCTGATGAATGACCACCGTTCCAAAAGCTAGTGCTTCCAAGTAAACCTATTGGACTATAACCTGGTGTTGTGTGATTTTTAACTTTGCTGAAAATGTGTTGCTGGAAAAGCGCAGCAGGTCAGGCAGCATCCAAGGAACAGTAGAATCGACGTTTCGGGCATAAGCCCTTCTTCAGGAATGAGGAAAGTGTGTCCAGCAGGCTAAGATAAAAGGTAGGGAGGAGGGACTTAGGGGAGGGGTGTTGGAAATGCGATAGGTGGAAGGAGGTCAAGGTGAGGGTGATAGGCCAGAGTGGGGTGGGAGCGGAGAGGTCAGGAAGAAGATTGCAGGTTACGAAGGCGGTGCTGAGTTCGAGGGATTTGACTGAGACAAGGTGGGGGGAGGGGAAATGAGGAAACTGGAGAAATCGGAGTTCATCCCTTGTGGTTGGAGGGTTCCCAGGCGGAAGATGAGGCGCTCTTCCTCCAACCGTCATGTTGCTATGGTCTGGTGATGGAGGAGTCCAAGGACCTGCATGTCCTTGGTGGAGTGGGAGGGGGAGTTGAAGTGTTGAGCTACGGGGTAGTTGGGTTGGTTGGTCCGGGTATCCCAGAGGTGTTCTCTGAAATGTTCCGCAAGTACGCGGCCTGTCTCCCCAATATAGAGGAGGCCACATTGGGTGCAGTGGATGCAATAGATGATGTGTGTGGAGGTGCAGGTGAACTTGTGGCCTTGGGGCCTTGGAGGGAAGTAAGGGGGGAGGTGTGGGCGCAAGTTTTGCATTTCTTGCGGTTGCAGGGGAAGGTGCCGGGAGTGGAGGTTGGGTTGGTGGGGGGTGTGGACCTGACGAGGGAATCACGGAGGGAGTGGTCTTTTCGAAACGCTGATAGGGGAGGCAAGGGAAATATATCCCTGGTGGTGGGGTCCATTTGGAGGTGGCGAAATGACGGCGGATGATACGCTGTACATGGAGGTTGGTGGGGTGGTAGGTGAGGACCAGTGGGGTTCTGTCCTGGTGGCGGTTGGAGGGGCGGGGCTCAAGGGCGGAGGAGCGGGAGGTGGAAGAGATGCAGTGGAGGGCATCGTCGACCACGTCTGGGGGGGAAATTGCGGTCTTTGAAGGAGGAGGCCATCTGGGTTATACGGTGTTGGAACTGGTCCTCCTGGGAGCAGATGCGGCGGAGACAAAGGAATTGGGAATATGGGATGGCGTTTTTACAGGGAGCAGGGTGGGAGGAGGTGTAGTCTAGATGAACTGTTCAACCTCCTCGTGGGAGCACCAGGCAGCGCCGATACAGTCATCGACGTAGCGGAGGAAAAAGTGATCTTTAACTTTGCCCACCGCAGTCCAACACCAGCACCTCCATATCATCTTTTAGAATGGGTTGCAGGTTTGGATTCATTAATATGCAAATCCCAGAACTTCTTTCACACAGTCACATTCTCGAGATAATTTAAGGTTTTATAGCAAAGTGACATCTCAGCTCAGACAATGCATTGAAAGGTGTGAGGTTACAAATCTGTCTGTATCCCACCCTTGAGTGAGTGAGTCAGTCGGACAGGCAGACGTTGTTGGAAAAAGGGGGACATCCACATTGAAGCTTCTGCCGGGGTGTTAGTTGTTAATATTTTGTGGAACTTGATGCAACACAACCTTCTGCCTTAGAGCTGAATGTACAGATTCCGCGCCAAGACTCACCAAAACAAACCAGGGTGTGTTCGGGAGAGGGGATAAAAATGAACACACAAGGCGAAGTGGCGTTGTTGTCGGTCGGAAAACGAGAACAACTGAGGTACCTAATTCACCCCGCCCGGAAAGACGGTGAAATCGGTCAGAAACAGTTAGACATCCAACTGGGTTTACAGGTACAAAGCTCCAACCATCCGCGCAAGGGGGCGGCGAGGGAGGAGGCAAAAACTACAACTCCCGTCAGGCACCGCCATCACAAAACTGCTGGCAATCAGTACGCAGGCGCTGGGACCAGCTGCAGCATGGGTAATGTAGTTCGGAGCTAGAGTCTCATCTTCTCAGCGCATGTGCAGAACCACGAGGAGCGATTACCCCTGAATCAGCGTAGAACACCAAATATCTCAAATAAAACCAGCACAGGGAGTGTTTACACCATGCAGGACACCAAATATCTCAAATAAAACCAGCACAGGGAGTGTATACACCGTGTAGAACACCAAATATCTCAAATAAAACCACCACAGGGAGTGTTTACACCGGGTAGAACACCAAATATCTCAAATAAAACCAGCACAGGGAGTGTATACACCGTGTAGAACACCAAATATCTCAAATAAAACCACCACAGGGAGTGTTTACACCGTGTAGAACACCAAATATCTCAAATAAAACCAGCACAGGGAGTGTTTACACCGTGTAGAACACCAAATATCTCAAATAAAACCACCACAGGGAGTGTTTACACCGTGTAGAACACCAAATATCTCAAATAAAACCACCACAGGGAGTGTTTACACCGTGTAGAACACCAAATATCTCAAATAAAACCAGCACAGGGAGTGTATACACCGTGTAGAACACCAAATATCTCAAATAAAACCAGCACAGGGAGTGTATACACCGTGTAGAACACCAAATATCTCAAATAAAACCACCACAGGGAGTGTTTACACCGTGTAGAACACCAAATATCTCAAATAAAACCAGCACAGGGAGTGTATACACCGTGTAGAACACCAAATATCTCAAATAAAACCAGCACAGGGAGTGTTTACACCATGCAGGACACCAAATATCTCAAATAAAACCACCACAGGGAGTGTATACACCGTGTAGAACACCAAATATCTCAAATAAAACCAGCACAGGGAGTGTTTACACCGTGTAGAACACCAAATATCTCAAATAAAACCACCACAGGGGGTGTTTACACCGTGCAGGACACCAAATATCTCAAATAAAACCACCACAGGGAGTGTTTACACCGTGTAGAACACCAAATATCTCAAATAAAACCACCACAGGGGGTGTTTACACCGTGCAGAACACTAAATATCTCAAATAAAACCACCACAGGGAGTGTATACACCGTGTAGAACACCAAATATCTCAAATAAAACCACCACAGGGAGTGTTTACACCGTGCGGAACACCAAATATCTCAAATAAAACCACCACAGGGAGTGTTTACACCGTGCGGAACACCAAATATCTCAAATAAAACCAGCACAGGGAGTGTTTACACCGTGTAGAACACCAAATATCTCAAATAAAACCACCACAGGGAGTGTTTACACCGAGCAGGACACCAAATATCTCAAATAAAACCAGCACAGGGAGTGTTTACACCGTGCAGGACACCAAATATCTCAAATAAAACCAGCACAGGGAGTGTATACACCGTGCAGGACACCAAATATCTCAAATAAAACCAGCACAGGGAGTGTTTACACCGTGTAGAACACCAAATATCTCAAATAAAACCAGCACAGGGAGTGTATACACCGTGTAGAACACCAAATATCTCAAATAAAACCAGCACAGGGAGTGTATACACCGTGTAGAACACCAAATATCTCAAATAAAACCAGCACAGGGAGTGTTTACACCGTGTAGAACACCAAATATCTCAAATAAAACCAGCACAGGGAGTGTATCCACCGTGTAGAACACCAAATATCTCAAATAAAACCAGCACAGGGAGTGTTTACACCGTGCAGAACACTAAATATCTCAAATAAAACCACCACAGGGAGTGTATACACCGTGCAGAACACCAAATATCTCAAATAAAACCAGCACAGGGAGTGTTTACACCGTGTAGAACACCAAATATCTCAAATAAAACCACCACAGGGAGTGTATACACCGTGTAGAACACCAAATATCTCAAATAAAACCAGCACAGGGAGTGTATACACCGTGTAGAACACTAAATATCTCAAATAAAACCAGCACAGGCAGTGTTTACACCGTGTAGAACACCAAATATCTCAAATAAAACCAGCACAGGGAGTGTATACACCGTGTAGAACACCAAATATCTCAAATAAAACCAGCACAGGGAGTGTATACACCGTGTAGAACACTAAATATCTCAAATAAAACCAGCACAGGGAGTGTTTACACCGTGTAGAACACCAAATATCTCAAATAAAACCACCACAGGGAGTGTATACACCGTGTAGAACACCAAATATCTCAAATAAAACCAGCACAGGGAGTGTATACACCGTGTAGAACACCAAATATCTCAAATAAAACCAGCACAGGGAGTGTTTACACCGTGTAGAACACCAAATATCTCAAATAAAACCACCACAGGGAGTGTATACACCGTGTAGAACACCAAATATCTCAAATAAAACCAGCACAGGGAGTGTTTACACCGTGTAGAACACTAAATATCTTAAATAGAACCAGCACAGGGAGTGTTTACACCGTGCAGGACACCAAATATCTCAAATAAAACCAGCACAGGGAGTGTTTACACCGTGTAGAACACCAAATATCTCAAATAAAACCAGCACAGGGAGTGTTTACACCGTGTAGGACAGCAAATATCTCAAATAAAACCAGCACAGGGAGTGTATACACCGTGTAGAACACTAAATATCTCAAATAAAACCAGCACAGGGAGTGTTTACACCGTGCAGGACACCAAATATCTCAAATAAAAGCAGCACAGGGAGTGTTTACACCGTGCAGGACACCAAATATATCAAATAAAACCAGCACAGGGAGTGTTTACACCGTGTAGAACACCAAATATCTCAAATAAAACCAGCACAGGGAGTGTTTACACCGTGCACGACACCAAATATCTCAAATAAAACCAGCACAGGGAGTGTTTACACCGTGTAGAACACCAAATATCTCAAATAAAACCAGCACAGGGAGTGTTTACACCGTGCAGGACACCAAATATCTCAAATAAAACCAGCACAGGGAGTGTTTACACCGTGTAGAACACCAAATATCTCAAATAAAACCAGCACAGGGAGTGTTTACACCGTGTAGAACACCAAATATCTCAAATAGAACCAGCACAGGGAGTGTATACACCGTGCAGGACACCAAATATCTCAAATAAAACCAGCACAGGGAGTGTTTAAACCGTGCAGGACACCAAATATCTCAAATAAAACCAGCACAGGGAGTGTTTACACCGTGCAGACACCAAATATCTCAAATAAAACCAGCACAGGGAGTGTTTACACCGTGTAGAACACCAAATATCTCAAATAAAACCAGCACAGGGAGTGTTTACACCGTGCAGGACACCAAATATCTCAAATAAAACCAGCACAGGGAGTGTTTACACCGTGCAGGACACCAAATATCTCAAATAAAACCAGCACAGGGAGTGTATACACCGTGCAGGACACCAAATATCTCAAGTAAAACCAGCACAGGGAGTGTTTACACCGTGCAGAACACCAAATATCTCAAATAAAACCAGCACAGGGAGTGTTTACACCGTGTAGAACACCAAATATCTCAAATAAAACCAGCACAGGGAGTGTATACACCGTGCAGACACCAAATATCTCAAATAAAACCAGCACAGGGGGTGTTTACACCGTGCAGGACACCAAATATCTCAAATAAAACCAGCACAGGGAGTGTTTACACCGTGTAGAACACCAAATATCTCAAATAAAACCAGCACAGGGAGTGTTTACACCGTGTAGAACACCAAATATCTCAAATAAAACCAGCACAGGGAGTGTTTGCACCGAGCAGGACACCAAATATCTCAAATAAAACCAGCACAGGGAGTGTTTACACCGTGTAGAACACCAAATATCTCAAGTAAAACCAGCACAGGGAGTGTTTACACCGTGCAGGACACCAAATATCTCAAATAAAGCCAGCACAGGGAGTGTATACACCGTGTAGAACACCAAATATCTCAAATAAAACCAGCACAGGGAGTGTTTACACCGTGCAGGACACCAAATATCTCAAATAAAACCAGCACAGGGAGTGTATACACCGTGTAGAACACCAAATATCTCAAATAAAACCAGCACAGGGAGTGTTTACACCGTGCAGGACACCAAATATCTCAAATAAAACCAGCACAGGGAGTGTATACACCGTGCAGGACACCAAATATCTCAAATAAAACCAGCACAGGGAGTGTTTACACCGTGTAGAACACCAAATATCTCAAATAAAACCAGCACAGGGAGTGTATACACCGTGTAGAACACCAAATATCTCAAATAAAACCAGCACAGGGAGTGTATACACCGTGTAGAACACCAAATATCTCAAATAAAACCAGCACAGGGAGTGTTTACACCGTGTAGAACACCAAATATCTCAAATAAAACCAGCACAGGGAGTGTATCCACCGTGTAGAACACCAAATATCTCAAATAAAACCAGCACAGGGAGTGTTTACACCGTGCAGAACACTAAATATCTCAAATAAAACCACCACAGGGAGTGTATACACCGTGCAGAACACCAAATATCTCAAATAAAACCAGCACAGGGAGTGTTTACACCGTGTAGAACACCAAATATCTCAAATAAAACCACCACAGGGAGTGTATACACCGTGTAGAACACCAAATATCTCAAATAAAACCAGCACAGGGAGTGTATACACCGTGTAGAACACTAAATATCTCAAATAAAACCAGCACAGGGAGTGTTTACACCGTGTAGAACACCAAATATCTCAAATAAAACCAGCACAGGGAGTGTATACACCGTGTAGAACACCAAATATCTCAAATAAAACCAGCACAGGGAGTGTATACACCGTGTAGAACACTAAATATCTCAAATAAAACCAGCACAGGGAGTGTTTACACCGTGTAGAACACCAAATATCTCAAATAAAACCACCACAGGGAGTGTATACACCGTGTAGAACACCAAATATCTCAAATAAAACCAGCACAGGGAGTGTATACACCGTGTAGAACACCAAATATCTCAAATAAAACCAGCACAGGGAGTGTTTACACCGTGTAGAACACCAAATATCTCAAATAAAACCACCACAGGGAGTGTATACACCGTGTAGAACACCAAATATCTCAAATAAAACCAGCACAGGGAGTGTTTACACCGTGTAGAACACTAAATATCTTAAATAGAACCAGCACAGGGAGTGTTTACACCGTGCAGGACACCAAATATCTCAAATAAAACCAGCACAGGGAGTGTTTACACCGTGTAGAACACCAAATATCTCAAATAAAACCAGCACAGGGAGTGTTTACACCGTGTAGGACAGCAAATATCTCAAATAAAACCAGCACAGGGAGTGTATACACCGTGTAGAACACTAAATATCTCAAATAAAACCAGCACAGGGAGTGTTTACACCGTGCAGGACACCAAATATCTCAAATAAAAGCAGCACAGGGAGTGTTTACACCGTGCAGGACACCAAATATATCAAATAAAACCAGCACAGGGAGTGTTTACACCGTGTAGAACACCAAATATCTCAAATAAAACCAGCACAGGGAGTGTTTACACCGTGCACGACACCAAATATCTCAAATAAAACCAGCACAGGGAGTGTTTACACCGTGTAGAACACCAAATATCTCAAATAAAACCAGCACAGGGAGTGTTTACACCGTGCAGGACACCAAATATCTCAAATAAAACCAGCACAGGGAGTGTTTACACCGTGTAGAACACCAAATATCTCAAATAAAACCAGCACAGGGAGTGTTTACACCGTGTAGAACACCAAATATCTCAAATAGAACCAGCACAGGGAGTGTATACACCGTGCAGGACACCAAATATCTCAAATAAAACCAGCACAGGGAGTGTTTAAACCGTGCAGGACACCAAATATCTCAAATAAAACCAGCACAGGGAGTGTTTACACCGTGCAGACACCAAATATCTCAAATAAAACCAGCACAGGGAGTGTTTACACCGTGTAGAACACCAAATATCTCAAATAAAACCAGCACAGGGAGTGTTTACACCGTGCAGGACACCAAATATCTCAAATAAAACCAGCACAGGGAGTGTTTACACCGTGCAGGACACCAAATATCTCAAATAAAACCAGCACAGGGAGTGTATACACCGTGCAGGACACCAAATATCTCAAGTAAAACCAGCACAGGGAGTGTTTACACCGTGCAGAACACCAAATATCTCAAATAAAACCAGCACAGGGAGTGTTTACACCGTGTAGAACACCAAATATCTCAAATAAAACCAGCACAGGGAGTGTATACACCGTGCAGACACCAAATATCTCAAATAAAACCAGCACAGGGGGTGTTTACACCGTGCAGGACACCAAATATCTCAAATAAAACCAGCACAGGGAGTGTTTACACCGTGTAGAACACCAAATATCTCAAATAAAACCAGCACAGGGAGTGTTTACACCGTGTAGAACACCAAATATCTCAAATAAAACCAGCACAGGGAGTGTTTGCACCGAGCAGGACACCAAATATCTCAAATAAAACCAGCACAGGGAGTGTTTACACCGTGTAGAACACCAAATATCTCAAGTAAAACCAGCACAGGGAGTGTTTACACCGTGCAGGACACCAAATATCTCAAATAAAGCCAGCACAGGGAGTGTATACACCGTGTAGAACACCAAATATCTCAAATAAAACCAGCACAGGGAGTGTTTACACCGTGCAGGACACCAAATATCTCAAATAAAACCAGCACAGGGAGTGTATACACCGTGTAGAACACCAAATATCTCAAATAAAACCAGCACAGGGAGTGTATACACCGTGCAGACACCAAATATCTCAAATAAAACCACCACAGGGAGTGTTTACACCGAGCAGGACACCAAATATCTCAAATAAAACCAGCACAGGGAGTGTTTACACCGTGTAGAACACCAAATATCTCAAATAAAACCAGCACAGGGAGTGTTTGCACCGTGCAGACACCAAATATCTCAAATAAAACCAGCACAGGGAGTGTTTACACCGTGCAGGACACCAAATATCTCAAATAAAACCAGCACAGGGAGTGTTTACACCATGCAGGACACCAAATATCTCAAATAAAACCAGCACAGGGAGTGTATACACCGTGCAGGACACCAAATATCTCAAATAAAACCAGCACAGGGAGTGTTTACACCGTGCAGGACACCAAATATCTCAAATAAAACCAGCACAGGGAGTGTTTACACCGTGCAGGACACCAAATATCTCAAATAAAACCAGCACAGGGAGTGTATACACCGTGCAGGACACCAAATATCTCAAATAAAACCAGCACAGGGAGTGTTTACACCGTGTAGAACACCAAATATCTCAAATAAAACCAGCACAGGGAGTGTTTACACCGTGCAGGACACCAAATATCTCAAGTAAAACCAGCACAGGGAGTGTTTACACCGTGTAGAACACCAAATATCTCAAATAAAACCAGCACAGGGAGTGTATACACCGTGTAGAACACCAAATATCTCAAATAAAACCAGCACAGGGAGTGTTTACACCGAGCAGGACACCAAATATCTCAAATAAAACCAGCACAGGGAGTGTTTACACCGTGTAGAACACCAAATATCTCAAATAAAACCAGCACAGGGAGTGTATACACCGTGTAGGACACCAAATATCTCAAATAAAACCAGCACAGGGAGTGTTTACACTGTGTAGAACACCAAATATCTCAAATAAAACCAGCACAGGGAGTGTTTACACCGTGTAGAACACCAAATATCTCAAATAAAACCAGCACAGGGAGTGTTTACACCGTGTAGAACACCAAATATCTCAAATAAAACCAGCACAGGGAGTGTTTACACTGTGCAGGACACCAAATATCTCAAATAAAACCAGCACAGGGAGTGTTTACACCGTGTAGAACACCAAATATCTCAAATAAAACCAGCACAGGGAGTGTTTACACCGTGTAGAACACCAAATATCTCAAATAAAACCAGCACAGGGAGTGTTTACACCGTGTAGAACACCAAATATCTCAAATAAAACCAGCACAGGGGGTGTTTACACCGTGTAGAACACGAAATATCTCAAATAAAACCAGCACAGGGAGTGTTTACACCGTGCAGAACACCAAATATCTCAAATAAAACCAGCACAGGGAGTGTATACACCGTGTAGAACACCAAATATCTCAAATAAAACCAGCACAGGGAGTGTTTACACCGTGTAGAACACCAAATATCTCAAATAAAACCAGCACAGGGAGTGTATACACCGTGCAGGACACCAAATATCTCAAATAAAACCAGCACAGGGAGTGTTTACACCGTGTAGAACACCAAATATCTCAAATAAAACCAGCACAGGGGGTGTTTACACCGTGTAGAACACCAAATATCTCAAATAAAACCAGCACAGGGAGTGTTTACACCGTGCAGAACACCAAATATCTCAAATAAAACCAGCACAGGGAGTGTATACACCGTGTAGAACACCAAATATCTCAAATAAAACCAGCACAGGGAGTGTTTACACCGAGCAGGACACCAAATATCTCAAATAAAACCAGCACAGGGAGTGTTTACACCGTGTAGAACACCAAATATCTCAAATAAAACCAGCACAGGGAGTGTATACACCGTGTAGGACACCAAATATCTCAAATAAAACCAGCACAGGGAGTGTTTACACTGTGTAGAACACCAAATATCTCAAATAAAACCAGCACAGGGAGTGTTTACACCGTGTAGAACACCAAATATCTCAAATAAAACCAGCACAGGGAGTGTTTACACCGTACAGAACACCAAATATCTCAAATAAAACCAGCACAGGGAGTGTTTACACTGTGCAGGACACCAAATATCTCAAATAAAACCAGCACAGGGAGTGTTTACACCGTGTAGAACACCAAATATCTCAAATAAAACCAGCACAGGGAGTGTTTACACCGTGTAGAACACCAAATATCTCATATAAAACCAGCACAGGGAGTGTTTACACCGTGTAGAACACCAAATATCTCAAATAAAACCAGCACAGGGGGTGTTTACACCGTGTAGAACACGAAATATCTCAAATAAAACCAGCACAGGGAGTGTTTACACCGTGCAGGACACCAAATATCTCAAATAAAACCAGCACAGGGAGTGTATACACCGTGTAGAACACCAAATATCTCAAATAAAACCAGCACAGGGAGTGTTTACACCGTGTAGAACACCAAATATCTCAAATAAAACCAGCACAGGGAGTGTTTACACCGTGTAGAACACCAAATATCTCAAATAAAACCAGCACAGGGAGTGTTTACACCGTGCAGGACACCAAATATCTCAAATAAAACCAGCACAGGGAGTGTATACACCGTGTAGAACACCAAATATCTCAAATAAAACCAGCACAGGGAGTGTTTACACCGTGTAGAACACCAAATATCTCAAATAAAACCAGCACAGGGGGTGTTTACACCGTGCAGGACACCAAATATCTCAAATAAAACCAGCACAGGGAGTGTATACACCGTGTAGAACACCAAATATCTCAAATAAAACCAGCACAGGGGGTGTTTACACCGTGCAGGACACCAAATATCTCAAATAAAACCAGCACAGGGAGTGTTTACACCGTGTAGAACACCAAATATCTCAAATAAAACCAGCACAGGGAGTGTATACACCGTGTAGAACACCAAATATCTCAAATAAAACCAGCACAGGGAGTGTATACACCGTGTAGAACACCAAATATCTCAAATAAAACCAGCACATGGGGTGTTTACACCGTGTAGAACACCAAATATCTCAAATAAAACCAGCACAGGGAGTGTATACACCGTGCAGAACACCAAATATCTCAAATAAAACCAGCACAGGGAGTGTTTACACCGTACAGAACACCAAATATCTCAAATAAAACCAGCACAGGGAGTGTTTACACCGTGTAGAACACCAAATATCTCAAATAAAACCAGCACAGGGAGTGTTTACACCGTGTAGAACACCAAATATCTCAAATAAAACCAGCACAGGGAGTGTATACACCGTGTAGAACACCAAATATCTCAAATAAAACCAGCACAGGGAGTGTTTACACCGTGTAGAACACCAAATATCTCAAATAAATCCAGCACAGGGAGTGTATACACCGTGCAGGACACCAAATATCTCAAATAAAACCAGCACAGGGAGTGTTTACACCGTGTAGAACACCAAATATCTCAAATAAAACCAGCACAGGGAGTGTAAACACCGTGCAGAACACCAAATATCTCAAATAAAACCAGCACAGGGAGTGTTTACACCGTGTAGAACACCAAATATCTCAAACAAAACCAGCACAGGGAGTGTATACACCGTGCAGACACCAAATATCTCAAATAAAACCAGCACAAGGAGTGTTTACACCGTGTAGAACACCAAATATCTCAAATAAAACCAGCACAGGGAGTGTTTACACCGTGTAGAACACCAAATATCTCAAATAAAACCAGCACAGGGAGTGTTTACACCGTGCAGGACACCAAATATCTCAAATAGAACCAGCACAGGGAATGTATACACCGTGTAGAACACCAAATATCTCAAATAAAACCAGCACAGGGAGTGTTTACACCGTGTAGAACACCAAATATCTCAAATAAAACCAGCACAGGGAGTGTTTACACCGTGCAGAACACCAAATATCTCAAATAAAACCACCACAGGGAGTGTTTACACCGTGCAGAACACCAAATATCTCAAATAAAACCAGCACAGGGAGTGTTTACACCGTGTAGAACACCAAATATCTCAAATAAAACCAGCACAGGGAGTGTATACACCGTGTAGGACACCAAATATCTCAAATAAAACCAGCACAGGGAGTGTTTACACTGTGCAGAACACCAAATATCTCAAATAAAACCAGCACAGGGAGTGTTTACACCGTGCAGGACACCAAATATCTCAAATAAAACCAGCACAGGGAGTGTATACACCGTGCAGGACACCAAATATCTCAAATAAAACCAGCACAGGGAGTGTTTACACCATGCAGGACACCAAATATCTCAAATAAAACCAGCACAGGGAGTGTTTACACCGTGCAGACACCAAATATCTCAAATAAAACCAGCACAGGGAGTGTTTACACCGTGTAGAACACCAAATATCTCAAATAAAACCAGCACAGGGAGTGTATACACCGTGCAGAACACCAAATATCTCAAATAAAACCAGCACAGGGAGTGTTTACACCGTGCAGAACACCAAATATCTCAAATAAAACCAGCACAGGGAGTGTTTACACCGTGTAGGACACCAAATATCTCAAATAAAACCAGCACAGGGGGTGTTTACACCGTGCAGGACACCAAATATCTCAAATAAAACCAGCACAGGGGGTGTTTACACCGTGTAGAACACCAAATATCTCAAATAAAACCAGCACAGGGAGTGTTTACACCGTGTAGAACACCAAATATCTCAAATAAAACCAGCACAGGGAGTGTTTACACCGTGTAGAACACCAAATATCTCAAATAAAACCAGCACAGGGAGTGTTTACACCGTACAGAACACCAAATATCTCAAATAAAACCAGCACAGGGAGTGTTTACACCGTGTAGAACACCAAATATCTCAAATAAAACCAGCACAGGGAGTGTTTACACCGTGTAGAACACCAAATATCTCAAATAAAACCAGCACAGGGAGTGTTTACACTGTGCAGGACACCAAATATCTCAAATAAAACCAGCACAGGGAGTGTATACACCGTGTAGAACACCAAATATCTCAAATAAAACCAGCACAGGGAGTGTTTACACCGTGTAGAACACCAAATATCTCAAATTAAACCAGCACAGGGAGTGTTTACACCGTGTAGAACACCAAATATCTCAAATAAAACCAGCACAGGGAGTGTTTACACTGTGTAGAACACCAAATATCTCAAATAAAACCACCACAGGGAGTGTATACACCGTGCAGAACACCAAATATCTCAAATAAAACCAGCACAGGGAGTGTTTACACCGTGTAGAACACCAAATATCTCAAATAAAACCAGCACAGGGAGTGTTTACACCGTGCAGGACACCAAATATCTCAAATAAAACCAGCACAGGGAGTGTTTACACCGTGTAGAACACCAAATATCTCAAATAAAACCAGCACAGGGAGTGTATACACCGTGCAGGACACCAAATATCTCAAATAAAACCAGCACAGGGAGTGTTAACACCGTACAGAACACCAAATATCTCAAATAAAACCAGCACAGGGAGTGTTTACACCGTGTAGAACACCAAATATCTCAAATAAAACCAGCACAGGGAGTGTTTACACCGTGTAGAACACCAAATATCTCAAATAAAACCAGCACAGGGAGTGTATACACCGTGCAGGACACCAAATATCTCAAATAAAACCAGCACAGGGAGTGTTTACACCGTACAGAACACCAAATACTGTATCTCAAATAAAACCACCATAGGGAGTGTTTACACACCGTGTAGAACACGAAATATCTCAAATAAAACCAGCACAGGGAGTGTTTACACCGTGCAGGACACCAAATATCTCAAATAAAACCAGCACAGGGAGTGTTTACACCGTGCAGGACACCAAATATCTCAAATAAAACCAGCACAGGGAGTGTTTACACCGTACAGAACACCAAATATTTAGATTAAAACTAATACCAGGGAGTGTTTACACCGTGCACAACGGTAAATATCTCAAATAAAACCAGCACCGGGGATTATTGCACAACAATTGTAAACATCTCACAGGGTAGTGTTTATCCTGTGGATAATCCGTGGTGGATTTGACTCGGATCCAAAGTAGCTAAAGCTGCAAACACTTGCTATGGATGTGTTCGCTGTGGACCTCCTTGTTGTCCAGCTGCTCCCTCATGCTACAACTGCAACACATCATCCAACCTGCCATCTCAATTGTATTTATTTAAATTATGAAATAAATGCTTCTTGAATCTCTGCTCTTCACTGTTGAAGTATACCCACTCTGAATATTGAATATTTCCTTTTATTTTAAATGCACTTGTATCAATCTTATGTTTAAACTAATTGCAAGAAACAAAATAAAGACTGGATCCCAGAATACAACTGAAAGCTCAGGTTCAATTTTGTGGGCAGAACGTTCTGCAAAGTGGTCACCCCAAGCTATGTCTTGTAGAATACCTACCTTCTGCCTGTAAAAATTACCCTGAGCTTCTCTCCTATATTCTAGCACCTAACTCTTATATACCAGGCCTTGTTATCACATGATTGTGCTGTTACATACAACCCTTTGTTAGTCACTAACCATCTCCATTAACAGCTATTCACCGTCCTACTCAGATCTTTATCCACTCCTTTTTGTGTCTAAATGTATTTCTCGCTGTTTGGGCTCTATCCTCACCCATCATTCCACCGTCACGTCCCCACCCACCCCGGATGAAGGATTTATGCCTGAAACGTCAACTCCCCTGCTCCTTCATGCTGCCTTGCTTTGCTGTGCTTTTTCAGCACCACACTTTTCGACTAATCTGCAGTCCTCACTTTCTCCCCCTCCCCCCACCGTATCTTCTGCATAAAAAGCTCACCAGATCCGAAAGATTAATTTTGATTTCTCTTTAAAGATGCTGCCACATCTGCTGAGGTTTGTTTTTAGCAACTTCTGTTTTTTTTTTGTTTCTGAGCTTTCACTTTAGCACCACACCCTGTGCCCTGGCCAACCTCTCTGTGTCGGGCTTGCTGCAGTGCTCCAGTGAAGCTCAGTGTAAGCTGGAAGAAGAGTACCTCATTATCCGCTGCAGCCCTCTGGACTCAAAATCGAGTTTAATAACTTTAGGGCTTGAAGTCTCCTATGTCCTAGCCCCCACTTCCATACACCAGGCCTTGTTATCACATACTGGATTAGTGGTGCTGGAAGAGCACAGCAGTTCAGGCAGCATCCAACGAGCAGCGAAATCGACGTTTCGGGCAAAAGCCCTTCATCAGGAGTAAAGGCAGTGAGCCTGAAGCATGGAGAGATAAGCTAGAGGAGGATGGGGGTGGGGAGAGAGTAGCATAGAGTACAAAAGGGTGAGTGGGGGAGGAGATGAAGGTGATAGGTCAGGGAGGGGAGGGTGGAGTGGATAGGTGGAAAAGGAGATAGGCAGGTCGGACAAGTCCGGACAAGTCATAGGGACAGTTACTGAGCTGGAAGTTTGAAACTAGGATGAGGTGGGGGAAGGGGAAATGAGGAAGCTGTTGAAGTCCACATTGATGCCCTGGGGTTGAAGTGTTCCGAGGCAGAAGATGAGGCGTTCTTCCTCCAGGCGTCTCGTGGTGAGGGAGCAGTGGTGAAGGAGGCCCAGGACCTCCATGTCCTTGGCAGAGTGGGAGGGGGAGTTGAAATGTTGGGCCACAGGGTGGTGTGGTTGATTGGTGCGGGTGTCCCGGAGATGTTCCCTAAAGCGCTCTGCTAGGAGGCGCCCATTCTCCCCAATGTAGAGGAGACCGCATCGTGAGCAACGGATACAATAAATGATATTAGTGGATGTGCAAGTAAAACTTTGATGGATGTGGAAGGCTCCTTTAGGGCCTTGGATAGAGGTGAGGTTGGAGGTGTGGGCGCAGGTTTTACAGTTCTTGCGGTGGCAGGGGAAAGTGCCAAGATGGGAGGGTGGGTTGTAGGAGGGGCGTGGACCTGACCAGGTAGTCACGGAGGGGACGGTCTTTGCGGAAGGCGGAAAGGGGTGGGGAGGGAAATATATCCCTGGTGGTGGGGTCTGTTTGAAGGTGGCGGAAATGTCGGCGGATGATTTGGTTTATGCGAAGGTTGGTAGGGTGGAAGGTGAGCACCAGGGGCGTTCTGTCCTTGTTACAGTTGGAGGGGTGGGGTCTGAGGGCGGAGGTACGGGATGTAGCCGAGATTATCACATCGTTTGCTATTACACACAAGTCACGAATAGTTCCTATTGACAGCTATTCACCCTCTCAGCTAGATCACTATCTACTCCCTTGTATGTCCAATTGTTCTCCCTCTTTGGGCTCTATCCCGACCTATCATTTGTCCTTACCTCCCTACCACCCCACCCCACCCAACCCTACCTTCTGCATAAAAAAACAATTTCCCAGGTTACCATCAGTTTTGAGGAAGTGTCACCGTACCCCAAATTTAACTCTGATTTCTCTTCATAGATGTTGCCAGACCTGCTGAGCTTTTCCAGCAATTTCTGTTTGTTTCTGATTTTAGCATCCACAGTTCCTTCCATTTTTATTTAAGTATCTGTTTCCTTCCTCCACTAAATACCTGAACACACTGACCTCCAGGAGTTTTGTATAAATTGCAGTGTTGGCTACTTACATATGCACTCACTAGCTGAGTCAATTGATGAGAATCCACTTTCATCTGGTTCATAATTAAGCTGCTCTTTCAATGCACCCCTTGAAAGTAAACCTATTCAAAGCCAGAACTACATAAGTCAAAAACTGAAAGTTGACACAAAATTGAGTTTGAGACACTTTCTTATCTGGGGAGAAAGTGAGGACTGCAGATGCTGGAGATCAGAGCTGAAAATGTGTTGCTGGAAAAGCGCAGCAGGTCAGGCAGCATCCAAGGAGCGGGAGATTCGACATTTCGGGCATCAGCTTCCTGAAGAAGGGCTGAAGCCTGAAACGTCGATTCTCCTGTTCCTTGGATGCTGCCTGACCTGCTGCGCTTTTCCAGCAACACATTTTCAACACTTTCTTATCTCACAAATGTATACTGTTAGTCCAAGGCTGAACTGAATTTGCTGGTTGATTTTACATGCACCCAACAGTAAGGAGCTAGCTGAGTCAGTTTCTAATTGCATTTTCTCAAGTGATTGGAAAAGGGCAGTGATATCCCAAATTGTTCAGGTTTGCAACTTCTGCCGATCAGTGTATGTTGATGATTTAGATTTTGGCTGGAGGTAATGATTCTGATATTTACATATGTTACTAAAATGAAAATAGATAACAACTCTTAGTTACAGAAAGCTGCATTTAAAATACAGCACTTCGAGAAATTGGAGAATCAGCACTTTGCATGACAGGATGGAAACCTTGAGAACGAGTTTAATTGGTAGTGCTTTCATCCAAATCTTCTTGCATAGCATGGGTATTTCATACTTGTTGGGTCCCAGGTCCTAATTCCAAGCTTATACCTTAACCTCCATGCCTCTTTTTAAAAAAATTTGACCCAGAAGTGTTATCACACACAACCGAGCAACCTTCCCACGATGGAAATCACTGTGATTTCTTTTTGTGACTTTTTAAAAAAACTACTACACACCATCCATGAAGACACCCCTGTAGCCAATTCAATATTTACATGAAAAGCCCATTATGGGCAAGGCAAACCATCAAAAGAGAGGGAGAGGTAAGAGGCAAGAGCGGGGAAGAGGCTAAATCAAAATGGGGTTGGGGGTCAAATTATGCACTGTACCTACACAGTGCCCACCTCTCTATAAAGGAATGAAGACCATTGATGGACACCCTCTCCAAGGACACCTGGGCACAAATGTAACCATGGAAAAGGTGCAGACAGTTGGCAGAGATGCTGCCTTCTACAGCCCACTGCCCGGACTCATTTATAGCAAGAGCAAGAGTTTAGCAAGTTTTTTTAATCTTTCCACCCTGGAAGCTCCCTATCTTCATTCCTGATGAAGGGCTTTTGCCCGAAACGTCGATTTTCCTGCTTTTCGGATGCTGCCTGACCTGCTGTGCTTTTCCAGCACCACTCTAATCTAGACTCTGATCTCCAGTATCTGCCGTCCTCATTTTTGCCTCATTTATAGAAGCCTGGCCAGGCCTAGGAGCAGACCCATGAAGAAATCTTTTGCTCGCCCACACCCTTCCACATTGGAGACCCAAAGATCAGTGGCATGGGGCTGAAGTGCAACCAAAAACAGAAAATATGATTTTTCAAATAACTAAAAAGGGAGTACAATCATCCTTGTCCATAATCCATAGGCTCCGTAGTGCTGCAAAATAAACCTCTAGTCTGAAATTATTGAGAGTTCCTGAAATTAGATGTTCTTTCTTTGGCCTTTGCTGTGCATTATAGAGGAGCTGGTTTTATTGTTTTAAACAGGAGCAGGAAATTTCCCCTTCCCTGACTTTCTTCTTCTCCATCCCCCGAGGTGGGAAGACCAGCCTGGACCAAACTGCTGTCATAGGTTTCTGGGCACAGAAGTTTTTGATGCAGGCTGCATTTTTGAAAAAAAAACCTCTTCCTCTTGCTATGTGCTATACAACTTGCAGACCTGACTTTTGGTTACTGGGTATCCAAAAAAATCATTGCAACTGGATAAAGTCACGGCTGTTAATCATTTATAATAATTCGCTTTCCTGTGACTCTATAAATATCGCCAAGATATTTTCTGCAGTTTCACGCCATCTACAGACTAAACCCACTAAGTGTCCTGAGCAGAGAGAAGGGGTAATTGGTACAACTGGAATGATGACACAATGACAGTCAAATTGATTTTGCAAGATGTAACTTTGTAGGAAAGTACCAACTCAGTAGGTTATAAATAGCAATTGACCATGCATTAATATTTTAAACTACATTTTCAAACTGAAGTAACAATCGATTCAAAGTCCTCAGTGCAGTTTTCTAGAATGCCAACTGAATCTTGGATAAGTATAACAGGATTAAAGCAGTTCCAAAACGTTCCATCGCCATGCCATAATATCAAAGTGTATTGGGACTGAAAAACTAAGTAAACTGGGACTGTTACCAAACATAATCTTTTATTTTCTTTGAATTGGGTTTGAATAACATTTTTCTTTTCGAATACATTTTTTTTACAAAAGTGTTAAAATTGAGGCAACTGCTTTTACAGGTGGCTATTCCCCACTGGGTCACCCAGTGCAGACTATGGCTTGACTTTAGATGTGGTGTAAATATTAATTTAATAACTACTGGAACAACAATGACACACCCAGACTGATACAGGTGATGTCCATTCTGGAGAATAACTGTGGATATGCTTACACTGATGTCCACATCATTGCAAAAACAAAGTACTAGAGCAGCAAGCAGATCTCATCTTAATAATTTTGTGGCGTGGTCCTGCTACAAATAAAATGCAAAATGAGTGTAATCTGGAGGTACACGATAGCATGAGAAAGCTGGAATCTGTAACCATCAAAACCACATGATTTACAATGAAAACGGGCTGGAGTGATTAAGTGGACTTAGGGATCAAAGTCGAGTGTAGAAGCAAACACTGGAGTGGGGTAGTAATAAAATTGTATATCAAGAAAACTTTGGAATAATAAACCCCAAACCTATGGTTGCAAGAACTTCAGAGCTTAAAAATGTGTTGCTGGAAAAGCGCAGCAGGTCAGGCAGCATCAAAGGACAAGGAGAATCGACGTTTCGGGCATAAGCCCTTCTTCAGGAAGGCTCATGCCCGAAACGTCAATTCTCCTTCTCCTTTGATGCTGCCTGACCTGCTGCGCTTTTCCAGCAACACATTTTTAAGCTCTGATCTCCAGCATCTGCAGTCCTCACTTTCTCCTTGCAAGAGCTTCAGAACTTTTATGTCATTACTATCTCTTCAATGTATTTCCTATAACCTGTATATGAAACTCACAGTTCCTCCATTTTCTTTTGGTTATTGTAATTAGTTTTGCAGTTTTATTTGCAATGAACTGAAGGGTGATGTCTCACATGTACATATTCTTAAAGTTCTTGCCCTGCTCTTAAGCGGTACTACTGTCTTATCTCATTATCTACACCGCTTCCCTCCCCTTCCTGGATCTGTCCATCTCCAGTTCCAGCGTTTGATTCGACATTGACATAGACTTCAAATCCACTGACTCCCAAACTACCCGGACGACATCTCCTTCCACCACCCACCTCCTGTAAAAACACTATCCCTTACTCCCAATTCCTCCACCTCCACTACATCTGCTCCCAGGAGAAGCAATTCCACTCAAGAACATCTCAGATGGCCTTCAACCTCAGGGACCGCAATTTCCCCTCCCATGTGGTCAACAATGCCCACCAGCACATCTCTTTCACTTCCTGCCCTTCCACCCTTGAACCCCACCCCTCAAACCATAACAAGGATAGAACCCCCGGTCCTCACCTTCCACCCCAGCAACCTCCGGGTACACTGCATCACCCTCTGCCACTTCCGCCACCGACAGTCAGACCCCATCATCAGAGATATATTTCCCTACCCAAGTCTTTCAGCATTCCACAGAGACTATTCCCTCTGCAACTCCCTTGTTATCCCATGCCGCCCCCCCCCACTCCCGGCATTTTCCTTTGCCACTACACAAGGTGTAAAACCTGTGCCCACACCTCCCCCCTCACCTCCATCCTAGGTCCCAAAGGATCTTTCCACATCTGGCAGAGATTTTCCTGCACACGCAAACACTTCAAATACTCTGTCCAGTTCTCTCGATGTGGCAAGACAGGATTCCAACTTGTGGAATGTTTCAGAGAACATCTTCTCCACGACACACACACCAAACGATCCCACTGCCCTGTGGCCAATCACTTCAATGCCCCCTCCCGCTCTGCCAAGACCATGCAGGTCTTGGGCCTCCTCCATCGCCAAATTCTAGCCCACCTAATACCTGGCGGAAGAACACCTCATCTTCCGCCTTGGGACCCTCCAAACACATGGCATCCAGTTTCCTCATCTCCTCTACCCTCACTTTATCCTAGATTCAACCCAACTAAGCATCGCCCTCTTGTTCTTATTTGTCTATTTTCCTTCCCATCCATCCGCTCCAACCTATCACTGTTACCACCACTTCCATGGACCTATCGCCTTCCAAGCCCCACCCCCTCCTATTTATCTCTCAGCCCCCTTGCCTCCGTCCCCCACTCCACTTGTGATTAGATTAGATTCCCTACAGTGTGGAAATAGACCCTTCGGCCCAACAAGTCCACACTGACCCTCCGAAGAGCAACCCACCCAGACCATTCCCCTACAGTCACCCCTGACTAATGCACCGAATACTAAGAGCAATTTAAGCATGGCCAATTCACTTGACCTGCACATCTTTGGACTGTGGGAGGAAACCGGAGCACTCAGAGGAAACCCATGCAGACACAGGGAGAATGTGCAAACTCCACACAGACAGGTGCCCGAGGCTGGAATTGAACCTGGGTCCCTGGCACTGTGAGGCAGCAGTGCGAACCACTGAGCCACTGTGCCAGCACAACACCTTTTGACTGCTTCACTGACCCACCAAGCAAGTTACTGAAAGCAGAAGCTTGTGTGTGTGTTTGTGTGTGTGTGGGCGGGGGAGGGGGGGGGGGTGGGAGGACAGGGAAGAAAAACCAAACTACTGCAGATGCTGGAAATCTGAAATAAACACACCAAGGGCTGGAGAAGCTAAGCATCTATCGATAAAGAAACAGAGTTAACATTGAGTCCATTTTGACTCTTCTTCAGATGGGCACCCTACAGACTCTGTCACACAACGAAGGATGGTAGGATGAGATAAGCAAATGGTCAGAGGAATTACCGAGCCACCGCCTTCAATCGCTGTGGGATTTTTCTCTACATTTGCTTTCCTTTTTAGTCCATTTTTTCCCTTTAGTCTAGAGTTTCCTTAATAATTCTTTTTCATCCTCCCTTCCTCAAAGGAGGGTAGATGGCAGCATAATGCAGGGATTCAGGTGATTTTCCTGGGGACATGTAGCTGGTAGCTGGACTAATTTAAATTTGGTTAATAACTCTAGTCTGGATGACCATGAAACTATCATTGATTGTGATATCGGTTTCACAAATAATATTTTAGAAAGCAGATTTGTTCTCCTTACTAGATGAGCCTACATGCGATTTCAGACCCACATTAATATGGTTGACTTTTAATTGTCCTCTAATTTGTCCAAGCAATCCACTTCAAGGGCATTCAAGGTTGGTGACAATCACTGACCTTGCCTGTAAGGAATATATGGCTCATGGCAATAGTTTGTAAATAATACATAGTTCTGAGAACTTTATTATTGTGAAGGCAAGGCAATTAAAATTCTGGTCTTTAGAGACTGCAAGAATACCTAATGAAATAGCAGGTCAGAAGGTTTCCAAGTTTGTTCAATTGAAAAATAAAAAGAATAGAGCTATAAACACAACAGGTAAATTTCTGTTAGTCAGGTCATAATGTCTACACCGTTTGAAAAGTGTGGAGTTCAGTGAGCTGAAAAGCTGTAAAAGCAATCAAAAAAATAAATTGTAAAAGAGATGATTGGCTTGGAGATCAGAGTGAACCTCGCCTGAGCTAGGTCATGGAGATTGGTAAATCTTAACTTGGTTTTCTGTTTTCATTCTTTCTATCTAGTTGGTGGTTAGTTGCAGTTTGGAACAGAGTGGGATCTGAAGCACAAGCAGCTCCAGGGAATAAAAGTGCTACTTTGAACAGATTCCAGGTACTTAAGGCTCAGAAGTCCCCAAGGATCATGACTTCACGCCATGGATAAGTGTTTAGTGCTAAAAGGTGCATTAGAGCCATTGGTAGTTCAGTACGTTGGGAGTTAGCTGAAGAAAGCCCACAAGCAGTATTTCATTGGTGCAACTGAGATTGATGCTGAGATACATTTTACTGCAGCTCACTGAAAGCAGGCGCTTGGTAAAAGCCCAAATTGTGCTGGTGATTAGACACTTACCAGCAGACTCTGGAATGCTGGGGAACTGTGTAATGGGAGAAGTGACTGAACCACAAAGTCATAACTACTTGAGGCAGTCCAAGTCAGAAAGGCTTTTGAGGGCTTTTCAGGATCGTTGAAAGCGAAGAACTGGAGTCCTGGTTGAGATAGGGGTTTAATGAGAATTAGAGACCCACAGTATAATATCTAGTGGCTTTTTGAGAAATAAGACCATCACTTGTGGGACCAGTGTTGATGGTGTCAGCCATTTAAAGTACAGTCTGTGGGGTTACTGATCAGTTTGTTAATTCACATTTATCTCATTTTAATTCTGGTTGTTGGAATACAGACTATATAAATGTATTGTAAGCGGTTTCACTTCTTTAACCTTATATATTAAAGATTGCCTTGACATTTAAATATAAACCCTGACACTTGCATTCTTTTGCACATTATTTTCTTTAAAAACATTATGGTTTGTCATAGAGATGTACAGCACAGAAACAGACCCTTCTGTCCAACTCATCCATGCTGACTAGATATCCCAACCCAATCTAGTCCCAATTGCCAGCACTTGGCCCATATCCCTCCAAACCCTTCCAATTCATGTACCCATCCAGATGCCTTTTAAATGTTGTAATTGTACCAGCCTCCACCACTTCCTTTGGCAGCTCATTCCATATACACACCAACTTCTGCATGAAAACGTTGCCCTTTAGGTCCCTTTCTCCATTCACCCTAAACCTATGCCCTCTAGTTCTGGACTCCCCCACCCCAGGGAAAAGACCTTGTCTACTTACCCTATCCATGCCCCTCATGATTTTAGTGAGATCACAGCAAAGATTCCGCTTGTTTAGTATTTACATAACTGGAAATTATAGCACCTGTAAGAACTACATCTCAAGCAAGCATCCAGAAAACCGACGTGACATGTTCTTGTAAAAGAGACACATTGCAACAGATTTATTTGTTCTGGAATAATGCTGGGAAAAGTACCACTACAACTTTTCACTGTACAGACACTCCTGTTTGGAGTTGTGCCTTTGTGGATGGATGAGTCACATTGGTAAACGGCTACCCTGAAAATGGTGCACCTCACAGTTTCTTGTGGATAGACAGTGGGAAGAGATGCTGGATGTTCCTGAAATATGAGTGATAACATCTGTACTGGAAATCCTGCTCTTCTCACAGTCTGGTGGAAGCGGTTGTGGGTGAGGGTGAGGTATATGGCTAAGAAACTCAGACAATTCTTTAAAGTTGCTTTCAGATCTCTGAACGGACCTCTCAAATTTTAACGTTGATTTCTGTCTACAGCTTTGCAACTTGTAACATTGTATTCTGTGCACTATCCTATTACCCTGATGCACTTCATATGGTATGATCTGCCTGTATAGAATGTAAAACAATGCTTTTCACTGCTTCACCCTGTTTTGCTGCAGTGTTTTGTAACAGAAGGAACTTGGCAGTGGAAGTTTTTATCCCAAATTGGTGCACTGATGTATTTCCAGAGAGGAGGAGTAGGTGAAGCAGTTCTGGCAGCTATCGCAATGGAATTGTCTGTTCCCTGTGTGGGTATACTGGTGTTTGGTGCGGTCTGACAATTGTGTGAAACCCATATTGCAAAACTCACACTTGAATGGTTTATCGGACGTTGGGACACACTGGTGTTTCAGGAAGTATGAAGAGGTCAAGAAAGCTTTATCACAAACTTCGCACCTGAATGTCTTGTCACCTGTATGGATACACTAGTGTACCACAAGGTATGCAAAGCTGCAGTAATCTTTATCACAAATCTCACACCTGAATGGTCTCTCAGCTATATGACCCCTCTGGTGTCTACACAGATATGAGGAAAGTTGCAGAAATCTTTGTTGCAAATCTCACACCTGAATGGTCTTTCCTGAGTGTGGATACACTGCTGTTACAGGAGACTCTGACTGCATGAAGCACTTGTTACAAGATTCACATTGGAATGTTCTTTCCCCTGTATGCATGCGCTGATGAACACGAAGGTACGATGAGTTGCAGAAAGTTATCTTGCAAACTGTGCACCAGAAGGGCTTTTTGTCTTTCCGAATGCACCCGTCTACCTGGAGGCACAATGGCTTCGTAAAAGTTTGCTACAAACTTGGCATTTGAATGGTTTCTCAGTGGAGTGAGTGCACTGATGTTTCAAAAGTAATGAGGCAAGTGTGAACGTTCTGTCACAAGTCTCACACCTGAAGGGCTTCTCACTGTGTGGGCTCACTGGTGTTCCAGTAGGCACGAGGACGTCACAAATGCTTTGTCACAAACCTTGCACTTGAATGGTTTCTCGCCCATGTGTATCCGCCAATGTGGCAGGAGGGTAGGTGCTTGAATAAAGGACTTGTCACACATGTCACATTTGAATGGTTTCTCACCCATGTGAATGCATAGGTGTTGCCCGAGGCCAGATACCCGTGAAAAGGGCCAGCCACAGACATCACACTTGTATGGTTCCCCTCCCATGTACCTGTCTTTATGTTGACAACCACACTAAGACTTAAAATGCTCACATCAGAATTTTTTCTTGCTTGCTCTCATATACCTGTATTAGGAGGTCTGACAGTCCACGAATCTCTTCTCTTACCTCTTGCTGTTCACTGGCCTTTGTTTTGAGGGACTGGTGCTTCAAGATAATTGAATGTTTGAACCTACTTTCTCAGCTCAGATTTGAACAGATTCTCACCTTAAGGGAGCTGCCGATGCTTCAAGAATTTTTATCAATTGTGTGTGAAAGTCACTGCTTGCACAACTATGTTCACGGCCAACAATTTTACAAGTCCCTTTTCCCCGTTGGAATAAGCAAACTCAAAGCCTACCATGGCTTTTAAGAATGTGTTGCTGGAAAAGCACAGCAGGTCAGGCAGCATCAAAGGAGAAGGAGAATCGACGGTTCGGGCATAAGAGGTGCTCTGCAGTGATAATTTGTTTTACTTCAGACAATTCACGGGAGTCCTCATGTCTGAGTGGATTTTCAGAAGGTGCTTTTGATGTAGAGCCATTCTTTGATGGTCTGGAGGCACTGCAGCTTCTGTCCTTCCTGTCATTTTTTATCTGCATCAAACATTGTTTAATCTAGCCTGATCCTTCTGTAAGACAGTAAAAAGATATCATGATTTACCTTAAAATTATTTCTCCTGTCCACTAAAGCTGCTTTCTGCACTCAGCGAGCCCACATCCCCGCCCAGGATCAGGAACCCGGAAGTCTGGATTGGCCAACCTGACTCGGTCAGCTACCTCAGTCGGCTTTTGTTGAATGTGAGCTCTTATGATTGTTTTGTTACTGTATCTTCCAGCTAAAGATGGAGGAATGAAAGCTTTGCAGAACACCCCAAGTCTGTGTGCAAGAATCACCCTGACCTTCCCATAGCTGGTCATCCTAACACAGCGTCCTGCTCACATGCCCAGTTGTCTGTCCTTGGCATGCTGCAATGTTCCAGCAAATCCCAGCACAAACTGGAGGAACAACATTTCATCTTCAGCCAAGGAACTTCACAGCCTTCTGGACTTTAAGATTAGAGTTCAACCCCTTCACATTGTGAACCAACTGCCATTCCTTCCCTTTCTTTTAGCTTTACTCGTTACATTCTCTGTGACCATGTCCTCTCTCCCCTCCCCTCACCCCAGTGGGACTGTTGGGTTCCCTCCAGTCTGGCTGTTAGACACACCATTGTTCTGCCACTCTCCCATTCCAATCACTTAATCTGCACTATCAACATCCTTTCACTCTGAGCACTCCAGCCCCACCACCATTGCATTAATGCTGCCCCCTCCACACTTCACGTCAGGCTCGGAAGAAGACTCATCTCGACTCAAAAGCATTGGTTTGCCCTCTCTCCCCATGAATCTGCCTGACCCACTGTGATTTCTAGCAATGTTGTTTTCAGTACAGATCCCAGCATCTGGAGCAATTTGCTTCAACTGAATAAAAGGAGTCAACAGGCGCACGGTGGCTCAGGGGTTAGCACTGCTGCCTCACAGTGTCAGAGATCCGGGTTCAATTCCCACCTCAAGCAACTGTCTGTATGGAGTTTGCACATTCTCCCAGTGTCTGCATGGCTTCCCTCCGGGTGCTCCGGTTTCCTCCCATAGTCCAATGCTGTGCAGGCCAGGTGAATTGGCCATGCTAAATTGCCCATATAATGTTAGGTGGATTAGTCAGAGGAGAATATAGGTGGGGTGGGCTCCTCTTCAGAGGGTTGGTGTGGATGTGTTGAGCCGAAGGGCCTGTTACCACACTGTAGCTAGTCTAATCTGCCTGACAACAACCTTGGGTGGTTTAATGACTGTGTGAATAGTTGGGGAGGGGGGGTGGGGTGTAAAGGTGGTCAATTTGACTTCTTGGGAGAAGGTATAACTGTTCATTCAACAGGAAATTGTGCTAATGGTGGGTAGACATTATCGCCAACTCTTGGACAGAGAAGAGTAAGAATGAAAGGACTCTAGCTAGTGCTGTCAGCAGAGAAAAGTTGGGAATCCCTGCCACCTGCACTATCTGAAGGAGAATGCAGAAGAGAAGACTATCTTTCATTGAGGAAGTTGGCCTGATGTAGCAAACACCACTTGATGGTCACTTGAAGTTAGAAATTGGCAAAACAGAGAAGTATTTGCTTATTGGAAGTTAGGAAAAACCGTGGACTGTTTTCTATAAAGACTGTAATTCAATGGAGAGTACAGTGCAACATAACAGTTCTCAGTCATGTTAATAAAAAATACAAAGGAGATGTTTTCTGCAGTTTGAGTACTAGTTGCTTATTAACTCGTTGTTCACATTTAGTTTGCTATGTAAAATTTTAAACTTAGACTCTTTTTAAAATCAAGTTCTTTAGTTGTCCACTGGAAATTTTATACGTTATTGAGTTCCACAAGGTTTGTTACACGATGAGAAAATTTGAATCCATTCAGTACAGCTCTGTACTACAGCAGGCAATTCCATAGCCTCCTCCTTCGTTACTGACTACCTACAGCTGGGTACCATTATCTTTCCTTTTCCCATTTCACAGACTTTTTAACTTCCAAAAGTAATCAAAAGCAACAGCTTTGCTGAAGATAGCAGGACAAGATGCCCTCATTCAGTATTCGAATGTGCAAGGTTACCACGTTTGAAAATTACAGTTGGATCGGAGTTTATGTTAGATAGTGGCCCCACTGTGGGAAGGAAATAGATTACTTTTGAGCTCTCACAGCATGCACATGAACAGTGAGTCTTCCTTCATCTTCTGAACAGATTTGAAAGAAGTTCCTATTTTAGATAACTGTTATTGGTAAGCACCCGGTCATTAGTTCTTAGGAAGCATCTTCTTGATGTGTCTTGATGCACACTATGGAAACAGAATAATAAACAGGTGAGAA
The DNA here is from genome assembly GCF_047496795.1 of Chiloscyllium punctatum. Lineage (NCBI taxonomy): Eukaryota > Metazoa > Chordata > Chondrichthyes > Orectolobiformes > Hemiscylliidae > Chiloscyllium > Chiloscyllium punctatum. The sequence continues at coordinate 44,392,601 of NC_092768.1, read as the reverse complement.
AATGATTACTAAAAACTATTATTCATTTCATATTCTAATATTGACACAGTCATTTAAATCCTTTCAGATGTTATAGCTAGATGTGTTTGAAAATTGTGGACTGAAATTCCCTCTGAGCTAACTTTCTCAATTTAAATATTTTCTCAATTAAAAAGATAAGCTTCAAATTAAATGCATAAATAACACAAACGGTTTGGTGCCTGAACTAGCCAATATGGTTCCTCCTCAACCGATCAGCTGAGGGGTGACCTTATAGAGGTTTACAAAATCATGAGGGGCATGGATAGGATAAATAGATAAAATCTTTTCCCTGGGGTGGGGAAGTCCAGAACTAGAGGGCATAGGTTTAGGGTGAGAGGGAAAAGATATAAAAGAGACCTAAGGGGCAACCTTTTCACTCAGAGGGTGGTACATGTATGGAATGAGCTGCCAGAGGATGTGGTGGAGGCTGGTACAATTGCAACATTTAAGAGGCATTTGGATGGGTATATGAATAGGAAGGGTTTGGAGGGATATGGGCCAGAGGCTGGCAGGGGGGACTAGATTGGGTTGGGAAATCTGGTTGGCATGGACGGGTTGGACCGAAGAGTCTGTTTCCATGCTGTACATCTCTATGACTCTATGACTGATTAATACACTGTCATACTGTACTGAGTTAATGTGATTGCTTATTTTATTAACTCCTCATATTTTGTGATCAAGGAAAAGCAATAGCAATCCAAAACTCGCCAAAAAGCTGAACATTTCACACACTCACACTTCCCCAGGAATCGTCTAGGCTAAGTTAACATAATACCTGTTATTCACTGTTCAAAGCACATTCTCATTTTAGCGTCATTTATAATTTAGGGAAGTTCCCCAAACACCACACTTTTTTTTGACTTTGCACTGTTACTCTCTTATTCAGTTTCTAAAAAACAAACTGCCATTTTATTCACCCCTTGCTCTCTCCCACTCTCTTGTCATTTACCTTCCCCCAAACCTCTCGTTCATACCTCTATGTCATAAGCTATCGCTGCTGAAGACTCACCAAGTGGATAGTGAGAGGAAGGGAGTTAGAGAATAAGAGTGTGATGAGTAAGGAGGATATTTGCAAGGGGAGGGGGGGTGGAGAAAGTCACTAACCTCTGCTCCACCATTCAAGAAGATCATGGCTGACCTACCTCAATTCCTCTTTTGTGTCAGCTCATTACTACCCTCAATTCCACGATATCTTAAAATTTACCCACCTCTTTTAGTAATTTCAGTAATATATCCTTTACTCTGAGGGAGAGAATTCTAGACAATTGCTACAATCTGGGAGAAGAAATTCCAGCTGCATTTCAGTTTTAAATGGGCTCTCCCCCTCTTTACTCGATAACTGTGCCCTCTAATTTGAGATTTCCCAATAGTGGAAACATCTTCCCAACATCAACTCTGTCAAGCCCTCTCAGTATCTTGTATATTTTCAAAAGTTTACCTCTCATTTTTCTAAATTCTAATGAATAAAAGCCAAACCTCTTTAAGCATTCTTAGTAGGTCAACCCCCTTAATCCCTGGAATGAGCCTAGTGAATCTTTTTTGAACAGACTCCAATGCTAGTACATCCTTTAGCAAACATGGGGAGCAAACCTATATACAGTGTGGCCTCACTAACACCCTGTACAGTTGTACAAAGACTTCTCTATTTCTAAACTCCAAACCCTGAGCAATAAGGGCCAAAATTCCACTTTCCTCCTCAATTATTGTTGTATCTGCACGCTACATTTATGTTACATGTACAAGAACACCCAAGTCCTTCTGTGTTGCACTTCCTCCCCCACGATTTCTCACAAAGCCGTGCTGACTATCCCTAATCAGTCCTTGCCTTTCCAAATGCACGTAAGTCCTGTCCCTCAGAATCCTCTCCAATAACTTACCCACCACTGATGTAAGGTTCGCCAGTCTATAGTTCCCTAGCTTTTCCAAACTGCCTTTCTTAAATAATGGCACCACATTGACTAATCTTCAGTCTTTTGGCACCTCACCCAGGGCTATTGATAATACAAATATCTAAACAAGGGGCCCAGCAATCATTTCCTGAGTTTTCCCCGAAATTCTGGGGAACACCTGATCAGGTCCTGGGGGTTTATCTTCCTAATGCATTTTAAGACCTTCAGCACCGCCTCTTCTGTAATACAAACTCTTTTCTAAGCATCACTATTTATTTGGGGAGAAAGTGAGGACTGCAGATGCTGGAGATCAGAGCTGAAAATGTGTTGCTGGAAAAGCGCAGCAGGTCAGGCAGCATCCAAGGAGCAGGAGAATCGACGTTTCGGGCATCAGCCCTTCTTCAGGAATCCTGAAGAAGGGCTGATGCCCGAAACGTCGATTCTCCTGTTCCTTGGATGCTGCCTGACCTGCTGCGCTTTTCCAGCAACACATTTTCATCACTATTTATTTCCCAAGTTCCCAAGCTTCCTTGTCCTTCACCACATGATATACGGATGCAAAATATTCTAAAATGGATAGTAAACCATTGAGGCCTGAGGAGGATGCTTGTGGTCACGCCATTAATATCTTTCTCATCTGTAAATGACCCATCAATTCTGGCTTTGGTTTGCACACAGAAGATAATCTTCAGCTCGTGCTAATAGGTTAGGACAAAATGTGAAAACTCAGGGCGCTTGAGGGTTACAAGGAAGTCAGGAAAGACCTAAAAAGAGAGCTCAGAAGAGCCACAAGAGGACATGAGAAGTTGTTGGCGGATAGGATCAGGGCTAACCCTAAGGCTTTCTATTGGTATGTCAGGAATAAAAGAATGATGAGAGTTAAATTAGGGCCAATCAAGGATAATAGTGGGAAGTTGTGAGAGGAGCCAGAGGGGATGGGGAAGCATTAAATAAATATTTTTCGACAGTGTTCACTATAGAAAATGAAAATGTTGGCGAGGAAGATACAGAGATACTTTCATCTAGACGAGAAGAGATTGAGGCTCACAAGGAAGAGGTATTAGAAACACTGCAGAGTGTGAAAATAGACAAGTCCCCTGGGCCGGATGGGATCTATCCGAGGATCCTCTGGGAAGCAAGGGAAGAGATTGCTGAGCCTTTGGCATTGATCTTCAAATCGTAATTGTCTACAGGAATAGTGCCTGAGGACTGGAGGATAGCAAATGTGGTTCCCTTGTTCAAAAAGGGTAGTAGAGACAACCCTGGTAATTACAGACCAGTGAGTCTTACTTCAGTTGTTGGTAAAGTGTTGGAAAAGGTTATAAGAGATAGGGTTTATAACCAACTAGAAAAGAATAATCTGATCTGGGACAGTCAGCACGGTTTTGTGAAGGGAAGGTCATGCCTAACAAATCTTATTGACTTTTTTGACAAAGTGACCAAACAGGTAGATGAGAGTAAACCAGTTGATGTGGTGTATATGGATTTCAGCAAGGCGTTCGATAAGGTTCCCCACAGTAGGCTATTATACAAAATGCGGAGGAATGGGATTGTGGGAGACAAAGCAGTTTGGATCAGTAATTGGCTTGCTGAAAGAAAACAGAGGGTTGTAGTTGATGGAACATGTTCATCTTGGTGTCCCGTTACTAGCGGCATACCACAAGGGTCGATGTTGGGTCCACTGCTGTTCATCATTTTTATAAATGACCTGGATGAGGGCTTAGAAGGGTGGGTTAGTAAATTTGCGGATGACACTAAGGTTGGTGGAGGTGTGGATAGTGATGAAGGATGCAGTAGGTTGCAGAGAGACATAGATAGGATGCAGAGCTGGGCTGAAAGGTGGCAAATAGAGTTTAATGTGCACAACTGTGAGGTGATACACTTTGGACGGAGTAACCGGAATGCAAAGTACTGGGCTAATGGCAAGATTCTTGGGAGTGCAGATGAGCAGAGAGATCTTGGTGTCCACGTACGCAGATCCTTGAAAGTTGCCACTCAGGGTTGTTAAGAAGGCATAGAGTGTTTTGGCCTTTATTAATAGAGGGATTGAGTTCCAGAACCAGGAGGTTATGCTGCAGCTGTACAAAGCTCTGGTACGGCCACACTTGGAGTATTGTGTACAGTTCTGGTCACCGCATTATAAGAAGCTTTGGAAAGGGTGCAGAGGAGAGTTACTGGGATGTTGCCTGGTATGGAAGGAATGCCTTATGAGGAAAGGCTGAGGGCCTTGAGGCTGTTCTCGTTAGAGAGAAGAAGGTTGAGAGATGACTTAATATAGACATACAAGGTATGATCAGAGGGTTAGATAGGGTGGACAGAGAGAGCCTTTTTCCAAGTATGGGGATGGCAAACACGAGGGGACACAACTTTAAAGATAGCTATAAGACAGATGTCAGAAGTAGTTTCTTTACTCAGAGTAGTAAGGGTATGGAATGCTTTGCCTGCATCAGTAGTAGATTCGCCAAGTTTAAATGCATTTAAGTCGTCATTGGACAGGCATATGGACGTACATGGAATAGTGTAGGTGGGATGGACTACAGATTAGTATGACAGGGTGCCGCAACATCGAGGGCCGAAGGGCCTGTACTGCGCTGTAATGTTCTATGTTCTAATATATTCCTCTCAATATTTAGAACTGCTATCTTATGCAGTAACTTTTTAATGTAGCACCTTATCGAAAGCCTTCTGGAAATCAAAATGCACGGTGTCTACTGATTGTCCTTCAAGAACTCTATAAAAACATAGAAAATAGGAGCCGGAGACGGCCATTCAGCCCTTTGAGCTTGCTATGCCACATGTTACAATAACAGCTGCTCATCCAAATCAATAGACAATTCTTGCTTTCCCTCATATCTTTTGATTTCTTCAGCCCTAAGTGCTAGATGCAACTCCATCTTGAAATCATACCATGTTTTGGCTTGACTGCTTTCTGTGGGAGTGAAAGCCACAAACTCACCACTGAGTTAAGACATTTCTCCTCATCTCAGTCCTGAATGGTTTACCCCTATCCTTAGACTATGACCCCTGGTTCTGGACTCCCCCACCACTGGGAACATCCTTCCTTCATCTACCATGTCTAGTCCTGTTAGAATTTTATGGGTTTCCATCAGATCACACCTCATTCTTTTAAGCTTCAACAGATATAATCCTAATTGAACCTCTCCACATACATCAGCCCTGCCATCCCAGAAATCAGCCAGTTAAACCTGCACTGTACTCCCTTGAAAGCAAAAACATCCTTCCTCAGGTAAAGTAGACCAAAACTGCACACAATAAACCAGGTATGGTCTCACCAAGGCCCTATACAATTGCAGCAAGATATCCCTGCTCCTGTATTCAAAACCATTTGCCTTCTTGACCACATGCCATACCTTCATGACTTTGGTTAGGCCACATTTGGAGTACTGTGTGCAGTTCTGGTCGCCTCACTTTAGGAAAGATGTGGAAGCTTTGGAGAGGGTGCAGAGAAGATTTACCAGGATGTTGCCTGGAATGGAGAGTAGGTCGTACGAGGATAGGTTGAGAGTTCTCGGCCTTTTCTCGTTGGAACGGCGAAGGATGAGGGATGACTTGATAGAGGTTTATAAGATCATCAGAGGAATAGATAGAGTAGACAGTCAGAAACTTTTCCCCCGGGTACAACAGAGTGTTACAAGGGGACATAAATTTAAGGTGAAGGGTGGAAGGTATAGGGGAGATGTCAGGGGTGGGTTCTTTACCCAGAGAGTGGTGGGGGCATGGAATGCGCTGCCCGTGGGAGTGGTAGAGTCAGAATCATTGGCGACCTTTAAGCGGCATTTGGATAGGTACATGGATGGGTGCTTAATCTAGGATAGAAGTTCGGCACAACATCGTGGGCCGAAGGGCCTGTTCTGTGCTGTATTGTTCTATGTTCTATGTTCTATGTTCATGCTTACATTCAATGACTTCAAGGACACCCAAATCTCGGTACACATTTTCCACTCTCAGTTTATAATAATCACCTCCGGGTATTTGTTCCTGAAATGGATAACTTCACATTTATCCACATTATACTGCATTTGCCATGCATTTGCTCATGCACTCAGCCTGTCTAAGTAACACTGAACCATTTCTGTATCCACCTCACAGCTCACCTTCTCACTCAGTTTTAATGTACTTACATTACAATACAAAGGGACGGCACGGTGGCTCAGTGGTTAGCACTGCTGCTTCACAGCGCCAGGGTCCCAGGTTCAATTCTCAGCCTTGGGTGTCCGTCTGTGTGGAGTTTGCACATTCTCCCTGTGTCTGCATGGGTTTCTTCCGGAGCTCTAGTTTCCTCCCACTGTCCAAAGATGTGCAGGTTAGGTGAATTGGCCAGGCTAAATTGCCCATAGTGCTAGGTGCATTAGTCAGAAGGAAATGGGTCTGAGTAGGTTACTCTTTGGAGGGTCAGTGTGGAGTTGTTGGGCCGAAGAGCCTGTTTCCACACTGTAGGGGATCTAATCTAATCATTAACAACACTGGTTTGCTCTCTCTCAAACAGCATTTGAAATTCCATAATCACCATCCCTTAGAAGATCTTCTAAATTAGCCTGTTCCTAGGTAGGATCTGCAATGTACTGTTCTGAGAAATATGTGGGCAGCACGGTGGCACAGTGGTTAGCACTGCTGCCTCACAGCGCCAGAGACCCGGGTTCAATTCCTGCCTCAGGTGACTGTCTGTGTGGAATGTCTGAACACCAGATGGTGTTGGTCAGGAAACATAGAGGCTCAGTGGTTAGCACTGCTGCCTCAAAGTGCCAGGGTTCGATTCCAGTCTCAGGCGACTATCTGTGTGGAGTATGCACATTCTCCCCGTGTCTGCATGAGTTTGCTCCGGTTTCCTCCCACAATCCAAAGATGTGCAGATCAGGTGAATTGGCCATGTTAAATAAACAGTGGTAAATATAGGGGAATGGGTCTTGGTGGGTTACTCATCGGAGGGTTGGTGTAGACTTGTTGGGCTAAATGGCCTGTTTCCACACTGCAGGGAATCTAATATAAGCAACCACCTGATTTGTCTGGTTGATATGCAGATTAAAGTCATCCAAGACACTTGTTGCACCCTTTTTACACACCACCAGTGAGGCAACTCTTTGTAGGTCTGTAGATGACTCACACCTGCAATGTGTTTCCCTCACTAGTCTTTACTGATACACAATACTGGATTAGTGGTGCTGGAAGAGCACAGCAGTTCAGGCAGCATCCAAGTAGCTTCGAAATCGACGTTTCGGGCAAAAGCCCTTCATCAGGAATAAAGGCAGTGAGCCTGAAGCGTGGAGAGATAAGTTAGAGGAGGGGCCACCCCCACCCTCCTCTAACTTATCTCTCCACGCTTCAGGCTCACTGCCTTTATTCCTGATGAAGGGCTTTTGCCCGAAACGTCGATTTCGAAGCTACTTGGATGCTGCCTGAACTGCTGTGCTCTTCCAGCACCACTAATCCAGAATCTGGTTTTCAGCACCCGCAGTCATTGTTTTTACCTCGTTTACTTATACACAAACAGATTCCTCATTGGTCTATTGTATCTGTGCTCACTGACACCTTCCTTTCTCAACAAAGCTACCCCATGTCGTTTCTCTTTTTGCCAATTCTTCTAAAATATTGATTACCCTTGAATACTGACTTCCCAGTCAGTATTCCCTAATAACTATAAAGTCATATTCATTTTGTTTTATTTGCACCATTTTGTAAGTGTTGAATGCATTCTGATATTTACTATTATTGACTACTCTGGTTCTAATTTCTGCTGAACTCTTCTGCATTTATTTTCTGCCACTTCCTGTGACACTTTACCATTTGTCTTCACATTCCTGCATATCTGCGCTCTTGTTTCTTTTTCACTTGTAAAACTTCCCTTCAATTGAACCATTCCTTCCAACTAATTAATCCTAGTTGTTCCCATCGTAGTTCAAATTAAACCCATTCCAATAGAATTTTACCCAGTAATTTGAACTCACTTCTCCCATACCAATCTTCAACCTTTATTAATTTAAGCCAAATTTAATGTGGCTCACAAAGTAATGCTGAAATTGTTGTTCTTGTGTTTCTGCTTTTTAATTTAGCATCAGACTGCACATAATCATTCAGCAGAGCTTCTTTGGTAGTCCTACCTCTGTTGTTACTATAACAACAGGATCTTCTCCTTCCCACACCAAGTTCCTCCCCAGTCCAGAAGAGATGTCCTGACCTTTGGCATCAAGTACAAAACACAGCCTTCAGCAGTCTCCAGCTCTGCTACAGGGGATTGTATTTATATCCCTGACTGTGCTATTTTCATTTACTTCCAATCATCTTCTCTTAACTTGAATTAGTATTCTGGACCATGGTGCTGTGATCAGCTCACTCTTATTACATAATTTATAGTGGGGGAAAATACAATTCAGCAGTATGTTTTTAAGAGTGCTGAACCAGGGGTAACTATAAAACTAGCTGTCACCTGAAAGTAAATGCCACCTCCTGGAATTTGGACACAACGCAGCCAGGTTTGGTCACCTTAGACATTAGCTCCAACCCTTCCCATTACTTCCTTCAAATTATACATTTCCGCATATACAACTAATTCTGTCTCTACCTACGCGACGTGAAATGAGAGGACAAAATCAATGAAACTATTTCCTTTCAAAGAGGTGCTTTGTCATGTTTTTATCAAGTCAACCCTTACTATTATAGTACTGATGAAGGGCTTATACCCGAAACGTCGATTCTCCTGCTCCTTGGATACTGCATGACCTGCTGTGCTTTTCCAGCACTACATTCTTGACTCTGAGCTCCAGCATCTGCAGTCCTCACTTTCTCCTATTATCGTGATGCCTACTTCGTCTATTTTGGTGCTCAATATGCTAGTCATTTAGATTAGATTAGATTCCCTAGTGTGGAAACAAGCCCTTCAGCCCAACCAGTCCACACCGACCCTCCAAAGAGTAACCCACTCAGACTCATTCCCTAACCCTACATTTATCCCCGACTAATGCACCTAACACTATGGGCATTTTAGCATGGCCAATTCATCTAACCTGTGGGAGGAAACCAGAGCACCCAGAGGAAACCCACGCAGACTCGGGGAGAATGTGCAAATGCCACACAGACAGTTGCCTAAAGTGGGAATTGAACCTGGGTCCCTGCAACTGTGAGGCAGCCGTGCTATCTACTGAGCCACTGTGCCGTGCTCAAAAATAGCAAACCAGTAGATCTGTACCATGCCAAGTTAACAGAGTTACACTTCACAAATTATAATCAGAATATCCTGTACTAGGATAGGTACAGATGCAATACTTGCACTGCACACTGTACTGAATCAATACACCCCCTGTCAAATCATTCAGTATGGCAATATGAATGATTGTAGCTTGAAGTTTAGATCAGTAAAAGGTTGTTTCTGCTCTTCATCCCTTATCTGGCTCAGCTAACTTATGCTCAAACATTTCAATACTGGTGGTAATCCTTCAAGTGTAATTAATGCTGGCTGGAGCAAGTTCTGCACCAAGCTTATGAATGGCACCCTCGTGGGATCCCAACCATAGTACCTGTCTCAAATCAGTCTTTGTTTGCTGATTCATCCTTTGTCAAATGTGGTTGTTACAGATCTGTAGACGATTAGCTGTAGACATTTCCATAACCTTTTGTCAGCACTATCCGAGGAATCTTCATTAAGGTGAAAGAGACTGTTAACATTTATGAACGTTAACATTTGGACAGAGTTCAGTTAAGCCCTTCTCTGGCTGACAATGGAGCCACCAGTGATGGGTGGGAGTTCACCGCTTTGATGACATGCAATTTTATAAGCTCCAGAATACCCTTCCTTCACCTCTCTTTTTCTCTTTGCCCATTAACACCCTTCCGAAAACTTAAGACTTTGGACATTGAACCCAATATGTCTCTTAAAGGTGACTGCCTAATTTTGCTTTTATAATGGATCCTTGAGGCTTTGTTTTATGATGATGTGAAACAAATACATTGTTTGTTTGAATGGCAGATGGATTTTAATGCAGATAAATGTGAGATGTTGCATTTTGGTAAGGCAAACCAGGGTAAGACTTACACAATAAGGCCCTGGAGAGTGTTGTTGATCAGAGGGACCTAGGGGTGGAGGTGCAGATTTCCTCAGAGATGGCATTGCAGGCAGACAGGGTGGTGAAGGCAGCATTTGGCACGCTTGCCTTCATTGGTCAGAGCATTCATTACAGGAATTAGGACATCATGTTACCAAGACATTGTTTAGGCCACTATTGGTGTAATAGTGTACAATTCTGGTTGCCCTGCTATGGAAAAGGTGTAATTAAACTGAAATGTGCAAATAAAAATTCACAAGAATGTTACTGAGACTAGAGGGGTTGAGTTATAAGGAGAGGCTGGATAGGCTGGGGCTGTTTTCCCTGGAAGTGTAGGAGGCTGGGGGTGATCGGATAGAAGCTTATAAAATTATGAGGGGTATAGATACAGTAAATAGGCAAAGTCTTTTTACCAGGGTAAGGGAATCCAAAACTAGGTGGTATAGGTTCAAGGTGAGAGGGGAAAGATTTAAAAGGGAGCCAAGGGGCAACTTTTTCACACAAAGGGTGGTGCATGTATGATAGTTAAGTTACAGTGTGGAAACAGAACCTTCGGCCCAACAAGTCCACACCGATCTCCAAACAGCAACCAACCCAGATCCATTCCCCTACATTTACCCCTTCATCTAACACTACGGTCAATTTAGCATGGCCAATTCACCTAACCTGCACATCTTTGGACTGTGGGAGGAAACCGGGGCACCCGGAGGAAACCCACGCAGACATGGGGAGAATGTGCAAACTCCACACAGGCAGTTGCCTGAGGTGGGAATATGAACCCAGGTCCCTGGCGCTATTAGGCAGCAGTGCTAACCACTGTGCCCCTGTGCCACCCAGAACAAGCTGCCAGAGGAAGTGGTAGTGGCTGGGACAATTACATTTAAAAGCCTTTTGGACAGGTTTAGAGAGATATCAGCCAAATGCAACCAGTTCAGTTCAGGAAACCTGGTCAGGATTTTTGGCATGACAAACTCTCTAAGGACCCTCAAACTCTCTTCACAGGCTACCACCACTGACATTAAAAAGAACAAACTGTCAACAGGACAGCTGCAAAACTTAACTTACGGCAAGTTTTTAAACAATAAAAAAACCCTCACAATAAGGAAACATTCACCCCCTTTGTAGTTAGAGCTGGGACAGGCAGCATAACGGGAGGAAAACTATAGTTCATGGAATTAAATATAGGGTGGGAATGGGACTGAATATCTCAGTAAAATCTCGACTTGAACAAATTTAATTAAAAAGTCAGCTACTTCAAATCTGAAATGAAAAATCGAAGCATCAGTTCCTTCCAAAACTACAGGCTTTCATGTTTGGTTTTGTTTCAATTCGCCAAGTTTCCCCAGAGTGAAGCGAGTGTTTACTAATTTTAAAAAATCCAAATCACATCCATGTCAAAGCCTGGCCCCGTTTTTTTTAAAACGCACTTACATTTTCAAAGGAGCTGGACAACATTAGACTTCCCCTGCAGCAGCTCTCCTCAGAGAGGGCCGCCCTCCCACTCTCGATGGTTTCCCAACCAGCAGGAATTCTCAGTCAGCCTGCACCTCCCCAAGACAATCACACCTCACCTCGTCTTCAGCAAGTCCATCCGGATGGGGATGGCCACACACTGAGCAGCAGAAAAACAACTCAGCAAGGAGCACTGATTACACAGGCCTCTCTCAGCAACCCTCCTCTACTCCCTTCCTGGTAGTCCCACTGCAGAATCTGCAGCAACACAGCTCTGATCTGAACATTTGACTGTCTAAGGTTTGTACAAACCCCCATTCTTTCCCTCAGCCTGTACTTTGACTTTGTATGCAAATGCTGACACATAGCGAACAGGCCGCAGATTGAAGGAGACAATTAAGAGGGACTCTGGGTCTACTCCTGGTGATTGGCATCACTGCTGTGCTATCTTCATCCAGTGTATCCACACGTAACACGCCAATCACAATTACCAGCCAATCAGAATGGCCAGAGAGTGGGAATTTTAATTAATATTTATAAACTTATTACAACAAAGCAACAGTACAACATATACTGCAACATTAAGATAACAGAGAGCGTGATAACGTGAAAGCGTTCAGGCAGAATTTGAAAAACATGCTGAATCTTATGTGCGGCGTTTGTCCAGCTCCGGCTCTGTTCCAGCCTTGGTTCTCAGTCCGAGACTGTGGGTTGCCATCTTACAGTTTTAAGGGAATCATGCATAGGAGAATGTTACCTTGCAAATAAGATGCGAGGTGTCGTTTGTCCGCTCGAGTGGGCATTTGAAGAACAGAGGGCGAGTTCTCCTCTGTTCTGGCTAACATCTGTCCCTCAGTCAAAAGCACTTAAACAGAGTCTCTGGTCATTAATTCCTCACTGTTCTGTATATGGAATCGGCCCAGGAATCTGAAACACTCCCTCCTGCACTCTCCCTCCAGTTCTGCCTTGGTCCTTTCTATCATCCTATTTCCTTTCTGTCAGATACAGCGAGTAGTCCAGAAGTTACTATTTTTGAGATTCTCCTAAATGCGGAGTCCTCTTTATTGGAATATATCATTGCCATTGATCCGAACCACAATCTACACTGTCAAATCCCCGCCCCCCAGGATGTTTGCTAGTGTTCAATGTCATCCTCAATGTGGCAGCAAAAAAACACCTATCTCGAACTAAACTAAATTAGTTTTTCTAACTAATAATTTTCCCCGCCACAGTGGCATTTCCAGTCTTTCACCTCCCTCTTGTACAGGTGAATGTGGAGATTGTGAGGTAGAAGCAGAGATGACAGTGATTTCTATGGTCATGTAGGAAGGAGTGGGAACAGCATTATGGGAATGGGTCCGACACAGTGAGCAAATAGAAAGCCATATTGCCAGTCACAGGTAAGACAGGGTTATGAAGAAGCTTTTGGAATGCTTGCTTTTATTGGTCAGAGCATTGACTACAGGAGTCGGGTCTTCTTGTTGCACAACTACAAGATGTTGGTAAGGTTACATTTGGGAGGAAGTGAGGATTACAGATCCAAGATCTCAGAGTCGAGAGTGTGGTGCTGGAAAAGCACAGCAGGTCAGGTAGCATCCGAGAGCAGGAGAACCAACGTTTTGGGCATTTATCAGGAATCCTTATAAGCCCTTCATCAGGAATCCTTCATAAGCTTTTGCTCGAAACGTCGATTCTCCTGCTCCTTGGATGCTGCCTGACCTGCTCTGCTTCTTCAGCACCACAATCTTGACTCTGATCTGCAGACCGCGCTTTCTCCTTCATCAGGAATAAGGTTTGTGGCCCAAGGGGGCTGAGAGATAAATGGGAGGGGGGTGGAGCTGGGGCAAGGTAGCTGGAAATGTGATAGGTAGATGAAGGTGGGGGTGAAAGTGATAGGTTGGGGAGGTGGGTGGAGTGGATAGGTGGGAAGGAAAATGGACAGGTAGGACAGGTCAAGGGGATGGTGCTGAATTGGAAGGTTGGATCTGGGATAAGGTGGGGGGAGAGGACATGAGGGAACTGGTAAAATCCACATTGATCCTGTGTGGTTGGAGGGTCCCAAGGTGGAAGATGAGGCGTTCTTCCTCCAGGGTAGTGAGGGTTTGGCACCGTCCCCTTGACCTGTCCTACATATCCATCTTCCTTCCCATCTACACATTCCACCTTCTTAGAGTCATAGAGATGTACAACACGGAAACAGACCATTTGGTCCAACCTGTCCATGCTGACCAGATATCCCAACCCAATCTAGTCCCAACTTCCAGCACCCGGCGCATATCCCTCCAAACCCTTCCTATTCATATACCCATCCAAATGCCTCTTAAATATTGCAATTGTACCAGCCTCCACCACTTCCTCTGGCAGCTCATTCCATACATGTACCACCCTCTGTTTGAAAAAGTTGCCCCTTAGGTCTCTTTTATATCTTTCCCCTCTCACCGTAAACCTATGCCCTCTAGTTCTGGACTCCCCGACGCCAGGGAAAAGACTTTGTCTATTTATCCTATCCATGCCCCTCATAATTTTGTAAACCTCTATAAGGTCACCCCTCAGCCTCCAACGTTCCAGGGAAAACAGCCCCAGCCTGTACAGCCTCTCCCTATAGCTCAAACCATTCAACCCTGGCAACATCCTTGTAAATCTTTTCTGAATCTTTTCAAGTTTCACAACATCTTTCCAATAGGAAGGAGACCAGAATTACATGCAATATTCCAACAGTGGCCTAACCAATGTCCTCTACAGCCGCAACATGACCTCCCAACTCCTGTACTCAATACTCTGACCAATAAAGGAAAGCATACCAAACACCTTCTTCACTATCCTATCTACCTGCGACTCCACTTTCAAGGAGCTATGAACCTGCACTCCAAGGTCTCTTTGTTCAGCAACACTCCCTAGGACCTTACCATTAAGTGTATAAGTCCTGCTAAGATTTGCTTTCCCAAAATGCAGCACCTCGCATTTATCTAAATTAAACTCCATCTGCGACTTAGAGTCATAGAGTCATAGAGATGTACAGCATGGAAACAGGCTCTTCGGTCCAACCCGTCCACGCCGACCAGATATCCCAACCCAATCTAGTCCCACCTGCCAGCACCCGGCCCATATCCCTCCAAACTCTTCCTATTCATATACCCATCCAAATGCCTCTTAAATGTTGCAATTGTACCAGTCTCCACCACATCCTCTGGCAGCTCATTCCATACACGTACCACCCTCTGCGTGAAAACGTTGCACCTTAGGTCTCTTTTATATCTTTCCCCTCTCACCCTAAACCTATGCCCTCTAGTTCTGGACTCCACGACCCCAGGGAAAAGACTTTGTTTATTTATCCTATTCATGCCCCTCATAATTTTGTAAACTTCTATAAGGTCACCCCTCAGCCTCCGACGTTCCAGGGAAAACAGCCCCAGCCTGTACAGCCTCTCCCTATAGCTCAAATCCTCCAACCCTGGCAACATCCTTGTAAATCTTTTCTGAACCCTTTCAAGTTTCACAACATCTTTCCGATAGGAAGGAAACCAGAATTGCATGCAATAGTCCAACAGTGGCCTAACCAATGTCCTGTACAACCACAACATGACCTCCCAACTCCTATACTCAATACTCTGACCAATAAAGGAAAGCATATCAAACGCCTTCCTCACTATCCTATCTACCTGTGACTCCACTTTCAAGGAGCTATGAACCTGCACTCCAAGGTGTCTTTGTTCAGCAGCACTCCCGAGGACATTACCATTAAGTGTATAAGTTCTGCTAAGATCTGCTTTCCCAAAATGCAGCATCTCGCATTTATCTGAATTAAACTCCATCTGCCACTTCTCAGCCCAATCCCCATCTGGTCCAGATCCTGTTGTAATCTGAGGTAACCCTCTTCGCTGTCCACTACACCTCCAATTTTGGTGTCATCTGCAAACTTACTAACTGTACCTCTTATGCTCGCATCCAAATCATTTATGTAAATGACAAAAAGTAGAGGACCCAGCACCGATCCTTGTGGCACTCCACTGGTCACAGGCCTCCAGTCTGAAAAACACCCCTCCACCATCACCCTCTGTCTTCTACCTTTGAGCCAGTTCTATATCCAAATGGCTAGTTCTCCCTGTATTCCATGAGATCCAACCTTGCTAATCAGTCTCCCATGGGGAACCTTGTCGAACGCCTTACTGAAGTCCACATAGATCACATCTACTGCTCTGCCCTCATCAATCTTCTTTGTTACTTCTTCAAAAAACTCAATCAAGTTTGTGAGACATGATTTCCCACGCACAAAGCCATGTTGACTATCCCTAATCAGTCTTTGCCTTTCCAAATACATGTACATCCTGCCCCTCAGGATTCCCTCCAACAACTTGCCCACCACCGAGGTCAGGCTCACCGGTCTATAGTTCTCTGGCTTGTCCTTACCACCCTTCTTAAACAGTGGCATTATGTTAGCCAACCTCCAGTCTTCCGGCACCTCACCTGTAACTATTGATGATACAAATATCTCAGCAAGAGGCCCAGCAATCACTTCTCTAGCTTCCCACAGAGATCTCGGGTACACCTGATCAGGTCCTGGGAATTTATCCATTTTTAACCGTTTCAAGACATCCAGCACTTCCTCTTCTGTAAGCTAGACATTTTGCAAGATATCACCATCTATTTCCCTACAGTCTATACCTTCCATATCCTTTTCCACAGTAAATACTGATGCAAAATATTAATTTAGTATCTCCCCCATTTTTTGTGGCTCCACACAAAGGCCACCTTGTTGATCTTTGAGGGGCCCTATTCTCTCCCTAGTTACCCTTTTGTCCTTAATATATTTGTAAAACCCCTTTGGATTCTCCTTAATTCTATTTGCCAATGCTATCTCATGTCCCCTTTTTGCCCTCCTGATTTCCCTCTTAAGTATACTCCTACTTCCTTTATACTCTTCTAAGGATTCACTCGATCTATCCTGTCTATACCTGACATACGCTTCCTTCTTTTTCTTAACCAAACCCTCAGTTTCTTTAGTCATCCAGCATTCCCTATACCTACTAGCCTTCCCTTTCACCCTGACAGGAATATACTTTCTCTGGATTCTTGTTATCTCATTTCTGAAGGCTTCCCATTTTCCAGCCATCCCTTTACCTGTGAACATCTGCCTCCAATCAGCTTTTGAAAGTTCTTGCCTAATACCGTCAAAATTGGCCTTTCTCCAATTTAGAACTTCAACTTTTAGATCTGGTCTATCCTGTGGGATATAAGTAAATTACTGTTACTTCTGCAATTCTGCAATTCCATTTTACAAAGTAAATGAACTCACACCAGTGTGTAATTGTTTTAGCCAAGAGCTGAGTCAACAAGAATGGAAACGATGTGGAGGAAATATATAATTGTTTTTGTATTAGCTAAAATTGTATGCCAGAATGAAACGTGATTGCAAAACAATGGGAGATATTACAGGCAAATAGATAAGATGTTGTGAGGGGATGAAGTTAAGCTAGATACGCCTGTCCAAACAGTAGGTATAAACATTTGTTTCCCACTTTTACAGAGACAGAGGAACAAACCCCAATTAAAAGGGTCATAGGGATCAGAACGGCCTTGGGAAAGGCACAGATGAAGGGGGTAGATAATGATGAAGAAAGAATATGCCCAACAATGACCTACAGCAGGATGAGGTCAAACAGCATTGAGGCCAGAAATAAGCATTTTGTCACAGACAAGGCCAGATAAGACAAGAGATAAACAGGAGTAATGGGTGCCGGTCTTAGGGAAGTGGAAGATGTAAACAGGGGAGGAGCAATGTAAAACAAAAGAAACCAAATTATATAAATATTGTGTATGAATTGAATTTGGTGTTTATGTCCTCTGCCTTATAGGCACTGGACATCACACCCACTTGCAAGTGTGAAATAAATGACACTACTGATTCAGATCTTGTCTCGGACTAAAGTTATTGAAGTGTGTGAGTTTTGTTTCTCACAATCCTTTTCCACCACTTCTCAGCCCAATCCCCCATCTGGTCCAGATCCTGTTGTAATCTGAGGTAACCCTCTTCGCTGTCCACTACACCTCCAATTTTGGTATCATGTGCAAACTTACTAACTGTACCTCTTATGCTCACATCCAAATCATTTCTGTAAATGACAAAAGGTAGAGGGCCCAGCACCGATCCTTGTGGCACTCCACTGGTCACAGACCTCCAGTCTGAAAAACAACCCTCCACCACCACCCTCTGTCTTCTACCTTTGAGCCAGTTCTGTATCCAAATGGCTAGTTCTCCCTGTATTCCACGAGATCTAACCTTGCTAAGCAGTCTCCCATGGGTAACCTTGTCAAACGCCTTTCTGAAATCCATATAGATCACATCTACCACTCTGCCCTCATCAATCTTCTTTGTTACTTCTTCAAAAAACTCAATCAAGTTTGTGAGACATGATTTCCCAGGCACAAAGCCATGTTGACTATCCCTAATCAGTCTTTGCCTTTCCAAATACATGTACATCCTGTCCCTCAGGATTCCCTCCAACAACTTGCCCACCACTGAGGTCAGGCTCACCGGTCTATAGTACCCTGGCTTGTCTTTACCGCCCTTCTTAAACAGTGGCACTGCGTTAGCCAATCTCCAGTCTTCCAGCACCTCACCTGTGACTATCGATGATACAAATATCTCAGCAAGAGGCCCAGTAATCACTTCCCTAGCTTCCCACAGAGTTCTAGGGGTACACCTGATCAGGTCCTGGGAATTTATCCACCTTTATGCATTTCAAGACATCCAGCACTTCCTCCTCTGTAATATGGACATTTTACAAGGGTCCCCGACCTATCACATTCTCCCCACCTTCATCTACCTATCACATTCCCAGCTACCTACTCCCTAGCCCCACCCCTCTCCCACTTATCTCTCAGTCCCCTTGGGCCACAAGCCTCATTCCTGATGAAGGGCTTATACCTGAAACGTCGATTCTCCTGCTCCTCGGATGCTGCCTGAGCGACTGTGCTTTTCCAAGACCACATTTGGAGTACTGTGTGCAGTTCTGGTTGCCCTACTATAGAAAGATAAGCTAGAAAGAGTGCAGAAAAGATTTACTAGGTGGTTACCTAGACTGGAAGGCTTACGTTATAAGGGAGAGTCTGGGTAGGCTGGGGCATTATTCCCTGGAGCATTGAGACTGAGGGGTGACCTTATAAAGGTCGATAAAACCAGGAGAAATATAGATAATTGAGAGAGCAACAGTTATTCCCCAGGGTAGTGCACTCCAAAAGTATAGAGCATAAAGGTGACAGGGGAGAGATACAGAAGGGTCCAGAGAGCAATTTATTTCACACAGAGGGTGGTGAGTGTCTGGAACAGACTGCCAGAGGTAGTGATGAAGGCGAGCACAATCTTGTCATTTAAAAAATGTTTGTATAGGTACATGTATGGGAGAGATTTAGGGGGATATGGAGGCAATTGGAACAAGTTTAGTTGTGAACACTGGGTGGCATGGACAGGTTGAGCAAATGCAACTACAGAAGCAGAAATTGCTGGAAAACCTCAGCAGCATCTGTCAAGAGAAATCAGAGTTAACGTTTTGAGTAAGGTGACCCTTCCTCAGAAAAGTCCTGTGGCAGGGTCAACAGACTGAAAATGTTAACTCTGATTTCTGTTCACAGATGCTGCCAGACCTGCTGAGCTTTTCCAGCAATCTTTGCTTTCGGTTCTAATTTACAACATCTGCAGTTCTTTCAGTTTTAAATTGAGCGAAGGACCTGTTTCTGTTCTGTAAACCTCAGTGGCACTAATACTAGAGTTCCTATCATCAGAACAGTTACAAAAGAAGGAGAGAAATTGGGTGAATAGAATAAAATACTTTGACTAAGTTCTGCTCTTCCAGCTTTTTCCATTTTTCTTTTCAGCTTTGGGCATCCACACTTCTTTGCTTTTGAAACTTTATGCTTACTTCGAAGGTTTGTTTGTCCCCGATCTCTGTAATTCTGGCTCCAAATTTACTTGCAGCTTTGCACTTCAATAAGGCGGTTTATGATTGAGGAAAGACAGTTGAAAATTTGAGCACCATGAATTTTCGCAAAGTGACAGGATTGACCTGCCCAGTCAGTAAGAGCTAATTCCTTTAAGTTGCTCCAAAAAATGGAAGGTAGGACTAGGGTGTGTTTTTCTTCCTCAGCTGATGCAGCAAATGGACTGAACAATCTCCTTTAGTGCTGTAAACCTTCGTTAATGAAGCTTTCTGCACTTCAACGCTCTTTGTAGGTCTGAATGAAACAGAGGCCCATATAGGTCTGAAGCCAGAGAGGGTACACTTGTGTTGATCAGAACATTTGAGTGTATGAATTGGGGCATCACGCTGCAGCTGTACAGGACTTTGGTTCGGCCACTTTTAAAATACTGTGTACAATTAAAATACCGGTCTTCCTTTTTTCGGAAGGATATTGTTAAACTTGAGAGGGCGCAGAAAGGATTTTCAAGGATGTTGCCGGGACTGGAGGGTTTGAGTTATAGGGAGACACTGAATAAATTGGGGCTGTTTTCTCTGCAGCTTTAGAGGCTGAGGGATGAGCTTATAGATATTTATAAAATCATGGGGTCACAGGAAAGGTGAATAGCCAAGGTTATTTCCCCAGGGTGGGGGAGTGCAAAACGAGAGGGCATAGGTTTAAGGTGAGATGGGAAAGGTTTTAAAAGGGACCTGAGAGGTGACTTCATCATACAGAAGGCAGTGTGGGTATGGAATAAGTTGCCAGAGGAAGTGTAGGTGCTGGTAAAATTGCAACATTTAAAAGGCATCAAGATGGGTACATAAATAGAGGAATATGGGCCAAATGCTGGCAAATGGGACCAGATTAATTAAGGATATCTGTTCAGCATGGATGAGTTGGACTGAAAGGTCTGTTTCCATGCTGTATTACTGTGATCTGAGTCAGTATATTGGAGAGAGAGAGAGGAGCCTGCCATGATTGTATCTATGTTGTTCACTACCCATTCTAGCCTCGAAAACAAGAATCCTGGCTCTTCTGTTTTGTGTTTTTGAAAATGTAGTAGTCAGTTGTAAGACATTATGGACAGTACCTTCCACTTTTTCAAACCAAGCCAGAAATTGAGACAGTTGAGGAGGGGAGTCTCAGTCAAGGAAGATGGGAAGGGGCTGCTGAAGCTTCTGGCAATCAGTCAGCGAATTTGTTGTCGTCAGGGTTTCTATCCGATTAGGCTCTGGGATGAAGAAGTCCCAACCGCCAAGAGGCAGTGAGCAATCAAAGGCTGGCAGCTCCACAGTGTCAGTGTCTTCTTTCTCCACACGTGCAAGATTCAAGGTTATAAGACAGTTTGTTCAGTGAACCATCTACAATGAATGGGAGAATTTTGTCTCCAGAGTGTTTCTGGTCGTGTAAATGTCATCCAGGGCATTCTTCCCATCCACAAAGGGTGGGATGTAGGCTGCTGTCAGGATAGGCAAAGTGAATACACAAAGCAGACAGCAGGATGGCATTTTACTGAAAGGTATTCTGGGTCCCAGGTAGCAATGGCTTGCCAGAGTTGCCATGTCTGAACAGATGGTGTTGGTCAGGAAACATAGAGGCTCAGTGGTTAGCACTGCTGCCTCACAGCGCCAGGGTTCGATTCCAGTCTCGGGCGACTATCTGTGTGGAGTATGCACATTCTCCCCTCATCTGTGTGGGTTTCCTCCAGGTGCTCTGGTTTCCTCCCACAGTCCAAAGGTGTGAAGGTTAGGTGAATTGGCCGTGCTAAATTGCCCATAGTGTTCAGGGATGTGCTGGCTAGGTGCATTAGTCAGGGATAAATGTAGAGTAATAGGGTAGGGGAATGGGTTTGGGTGGGAGGGTCAGTGTGGGCTTGTTGGGCTTAATGGCCTGTTTCCATACAGTGGGGGATTCTGTAATTCTACCTTGTTGCCCTTTGTCTTACCTGAGGATGCAGTGCAATGCAGAGGTTTAAGGAGGAAAATCCATAACCTCAGACCTAGGTAGGTCGTGAAGGTACAGTGGCGGGAGTGATAAAAGACTGGAATCAGAGGAATCAGCTCAGGCAGCAGTAGTTCCAGAGGAGAACGAGATGAGATAAGACCATGAAAGGATTTAGGAATAAGAGTGACAGTTTTAAAGCAGAGGCTTTGCCTGACAGGCAGTCAATTTAAGTCAGCAAACCTCGGGTTGACGGGGAATGGCACTTATTATGTGAGTTAAGACTCAGGCAGCAGTCTTGGATGAGCTTAAGGTTAATGTGAAAAGTGAAGTGCTAGCCATGAGAATATCTGAATTGTCAAATCTAAAGGTAACAAAGGCCAAGGTGAATATTTCAGCAGCAGATCTTTGAAATGTTGAGGAATTTATCACTCCTGCTGATAACAAGCCGAATAGAAAAGCTAAGGTTCAATCTTCAAATGTACTTTGATGCTGTGATTATCTGAGTGGCCATTCAACACTTCATTCAAAATGTAAAATGAATTAAGTTGATCAGGATGAGGTGGTGGGGAGGTGTACAGTGAGGGTGGGGGTCAGTTCAAGAGTTTAAGAAATGCAGTCACTCGGCTGCATTTAAGAAGAGTGTGCTCAGGATCCATTCCTGGGATGAGACTGGAAGGAGCCTGTTCCCACTAGGGCTTAGCCCCATCTGACATTTGGTATTGTCCTTGGGATGTACAATCAAGAATGAATAGTGTGTCAGAGCTTAGTAATTCTCACGTTAATGTTGAGAATACCATTGTATTGTGTCACACTGTCACGGTGTTAAACAGGTTAGACTTTCAACAGATCTAGCAACTCCAGACTGGACATCTAATGAGGTGCTGTGGACTATCAATAGCAGCAGAATTGTAACTCCATCACAATCTGTAACCTCAAAGCTCGTCATATCCCCTACTCAACCATTGCCAACATGTCAGGAGATCAACCTTAGTTCACTGGAGAGTGCAGGAGGGCAGGCTAGAACAGTACCAGACATTATCTGAAAAGATGGTGTCAACCTGGTAAAGTGGTCAAACAGGACTACTTGTGTGTGCAAATGATAGACAGAGCTAAGCAAACCCACAAACAATGGATCAGGTCTAAGCTCTGCAGCCCTGTCACATCCAGTCATGAATGGTGGTGGTCAATTAAACAACTCACTGGAAGAGGAGGCTCCACAAGTATCCCCATCCTCAATGATGGAAGAGCCCAAGGTATTAGTGTAACAGATAAAGCTGAAGCATTCACAATAATGCTCAGCCAAAAGTGCCAAGTCAATGATCCCACTGGGATCTAACATTTGTTATGGGCATGAGGTGTAAAATCAAGAATAGAATGATCCCCAGCATCACAGATTCCAGTCTTCAGCCAATTCGGTTCACTTCATTTGATATCAAAAAATGTTTGGAGGTACTGGATACTGCAAAGGCTCTGATAACATTCTGGCAATCGTACTGACGGTGTGTGCTCCAGAACCTGCCGCTCCCCTAACCAAGCTGTTCCAGTACAACACTGGCATCTACCTGACAATGTGAAAAACTGCTCAGCTATGTCCTGTACAAAAAAATGCCATATGACTGCTCTATCAGTGTACTCTCCATCATCAGTAAAGTGATGGAAGGTGTCATCGACAGTGCTATCAAACAGCACCCGCTCAGCAATAACCTGCTCATTGATGCCCAGTTTGGGTTCTGCCAGGGCCATGCAGCTCCTGATCTCATTACAGCCTTGGTTCAAACTTGGACTGCATTCCAGAGAGGAGGGGAAAGTGACAGCCCTTGACATCAAAGCTTAATACATGGCTTGGAAAGGGTGGACGCTAGGAAATTGTTTCTGTTAGGCGAGGAGACTAGGACCCGTGGGGACAGCCTAAGAATTAGAGGGTCAATTCAGTACAGAAATGCAGAGACATTTCTTTAGCCAGGGAGTGGTGGGCCTGTGGAATTCATTGCTGCAGAGTGTAGTGGAGGCTTGGACGCTAAATGGCTTCAAAGCAGAGATTGATAGATTCTTGATGTCACAAGGAATGAAGGTCTATGGGGAGAATGCTGGTAAGTGGAGTTGAAATGCCCATCAGCCATGATTAAATGGCGTAATGGACTCGATGGGCCGAATGGCCTTACTTCCACTCCTATGTCTTATGGTCTTAATTCAACTGAGTGTGGCATCAAGGAGCCCAGACAACACTGGAATCAATGGGTATCAGGGAAAACTCTCTGCTGGTTGGAGTCATCTCTGGAATGCATGAAGATAGTTGTGGTTGTGGAGAGTCAGTCATCTCAGCTCCAGGACATCTCTGCAGGAGTCCCTCAGGATAGTATCCTAGGCCCAACCATCTTTAGCTGCTTCATCAATGACCTTCCCTCTGTCATCAGGTCAGAGGTGGGGATGTTCGCCGATGATTACACAGTGTTCAGCACCACTCATGACTCTTCAGATACTGAAGCAGTCCATGTTTAAATGCAATAGGATCTGGACAATATCCAAGCTAAGGGTGATGAATGGCAAGTAACATTCATGCCACACAATTGCCAGGCAATGACCATTTACAGTAAGAGAAAATCTAACCACTGCCTCTGACATTCAGCGGTAGTGCCGTCACTGAATCCCCCACTATCAACATTTTGAAGATTATCATTGACCAGAAACTCACCTTAGACTCATCATATAAATACAACAACAGATCACAGGTTAGGAATCCTGTGGCAAACAATTTACCTCCTAATTCCTTAAAGCCTATTCCCCATCCACAGGACAAAAGTCATGAGTGTGATGGAATAGTCCCCACTTGCCTGGATGGAGGCAGCCCCAACAACACTCAAGAAGCTTGACAGCATCCAGGACACAGGAGCCTGTTTGATTGACACCACATCCACAAGCATCCAGTCTCTCCACCAGTAATGCTCAGTAGCAGCAGTGAGTACTATCTACAAGATGCACTGTAAAATTCATCAAAGAGCCCTATGACAACTCCAAACCCATGACAACTTCCATCTAGAAGAATAAAGGCAGCAACTACATGAAAACATCGTCAAGTTCCTCTCCAAGCAACTCACCTTCCTGAATTGGAAGGACATCACTGTCATGGGTCAAAATCCTGGAATTCCCTCTCTAATGGCATTGTGGGTCTCCTTATAGCACATGAACTGCAGCTATTCAAGAAGGCAGCTGCCCACCACCTTCTCAAGGACAACTAGGCACAGGCAATAAATACTGGCCAGGCAGCAACGCTCAGGTCCCATCAGTGAATTTAAAAAAAAAGAGAAATGCAAACTGATTAGCAAGAGCCAACATGGATTTAAAGATATTTTCTAATATATTTGTTCAGCGATGTTATTATGTACCTCTTGAGCAAGTGGTACTTGAAATCAGGTATCCTAGTCTAGAAGTACTGTATGAATTTATAAAGGTCATGTGTAATGGGCTTCATTAGTTGTTCCCTCAAAAGATACAAAGTATTTGACAGGGCAATGTAGAGTGCTGTAGATCCTACGGACTTCCAGAAAGTATCTGATATATTTTCATATCAATGCAGTTTGCTAAAATTGAGGTTGATGGAATTAAAGGCAAATTATTAACTTGGTCTTGATCGGAAATCAGAGACCTGTGGTAAGGGATAAGGACTTACATTAGAAGGAAGTGACTAGTGAACTATAATCTGGTCAGTATATATTAAAGTTCCACGTTGCTGCCATTCTGCTATTCCCACAAACTCTCATTAAATTTTGGGAACCATAAATATAGAACTAAATGATGACTTTGTAGAGAGTCCTTATTTTTTAAAATGTATTTTCTTTACAAAATAAAATGCATAAAATTCTACTTGTGAATAAGTATGTCACTGTTACTTTCAATAAATAAGAAAATGGTCTATTAGAAAGTAGTTTTAGGATACTCTAACACTCACGGAAACTGAAGTACAACATCTGTATTGAACAGTTCAACCGAAAATCAATTTTCTTCCTCCTAGGCATGTTTGCAAAAATGTGAAGATGACTAGAACCCCTACAGTATGGAAACAGGTCCTTCACCCCAATAACTCCCCCCCCCAACCCTCCAAAGAGTAACCACCCAGATGCATTCCCCGAACCTATTACTTTATATTTACTCCTGCCTAATGCACCTAACCTGCACAACCCTGAACACTCTGGGCAATTTAGCATGGCCAATTCACCTAACCTGCACATCTTTGGACTATGGCAGGAAACCAGAGCACCAGGAGGAAACCCATGCAGACATGGGGAGAATATGCAAACTCCACACAGACAGTCACCCGAGGCTGGAATTGAACCCTGGTGCGGTGAGGCAGCACTACTAACCACTGAGCCACCAGGCTGTACTCTCAAAAACAAAACTGTAGAGTTGGGAGGCATCCCAACAGTGTCTGGTAGGAAGGCTGCGGATTGCCCATTAGTCATGTTGGTTCAGGATGGTGTTGGGCTGCTGGTCACCATAAGCAAGTGGCTGAGTATAACAAGGTGGACCGGTTAAATGGCCGTCCCTGTTCCCTGGGACTTTATCTCAGTCATATCAGGATGTTTCAGTCCCTGGAGCCCTTCGCTCTTATATCTCCATCCACCCTCTAAGACAGAGAGTCAAACAACACCAAAACAGACCCTTCGGTCCAACCAGTCCATGCTGACCATAATCCCAAATTAAACCAGTCCCACCTGCCTGCTCCTGGCCCATCTCCTTCCAAACGTTTCTTGTTCGTGCACTTATCTAAATGTCTTAAACATTGTAACCATACCCGCATCCACCACTTCCTCTGGAGCTTCACTCCACACAAACCACTCTATGTGTCGAACAAAATGCCCCTCATAGCTCCTTAAAACCTTTCTCCTCTCACCTTAAAAAAGGTGATTCTCCCACCCTAGGGGAAAGAAACCTGCTATTCACCTTATCTAAACTCCTCATGATTATATAAACCTCTTTCAGATCACCTCTCAACTGCGTACATTCCAGTGAAAAAGGTCCCACCCGTCCAGCCTCTCCTTATAACTCAAAAAGTTGATAAGGTATTGCACATGAGACTACTTAACAAGAAACAATAGTATTGGGTCTAGTGTATTAGCATAGATAGAAGCTTGGCTAATGAATAGAAGACTGACTAATAAATAGGCAGAGAGTTGGGATAAATACTTATAACTAGTGGGGTCAAGAGGGATTTGGTGTCCTTGTGCATGAATTGGCAAAAACGAGCATTTAAGTTCAGCGGGTAATAGGGAAATGGAATGTTGGTCTTTCTTTCAACAGGAATGGATTATAAGAGTAGAAGTCTTGGTAAAACAAGTCAAGGAACGAGCCAGACCACACCTAGAACACCGTCAACAGATTTGCTCCCCTTATCGAAGGAACATATTGGTTACTGGAAGCTGGCAGAATAGCTTCACCGAGCTGTTCTAGGGTATGGAGGGATCTTCTTATGAGCCAAGGCTGAATTGGTTTGGTCAGCACTCAATGGAGTTTAGAAGACTGACAGGTGACCCTACTGTGATATTCAGAGCAAGCTTGACAGGGTTGATGTGGTGAGGTTGTTTCTTGATGCAGAGTCAGCGAGACTTGTAATGTTAGCTTGCTCTGTCTCTCTCTCTCTCTCTCTCCGTGGATGCTGCCTGACCCGTTGTGATTTCTGGCATTTTTTGTTTTGGGTTGTTTTCCCTTGTTGGCCTTCTGCTGTCATACTCTCACCCACTCCCCTAAACCATAATCTCAGAGTCAGGAGCAATGAGGAGGAAACTCTTCTCTCAAACAGAGGTGGATCTGTGGAATTCTTCACTGCAAATGGCTGTTCAGCTGAGTCATTCAGAATATTTGAGGTTCAGATAAACAGATTTTTAATCTCTAATGAAATCAAAAGGAATGAGGAAAAGACGATGGTGGAGTTGAGGATTAGTCATGATCTCACTGAATGGTTCAATAGACTTGACAGGCCAAATAGAATCCTAGAATCCCTACAGTGTGGAAACAGGCCATTCAGCCCAACAAGCCCACACTGACCCATTCCTCGACTACTCTACATTTACCCATAACTGATATACCTAACCCACACATCCTTGAACACTATGGGCAATATCACCTGACCTGCACATCTTTGGACTGTGGGAGGAAACCGGAGCACCCAGGAAACCCATGCAGACACAGGGAGAATGTGCAAACTCCACACAGGCAGTTGCCAGAGGCTGGAATCGAACCCGGGTCCCTGGCACTGTGAGGCAGAAGTGCTAATCACGGAGTCACTGTGCTGCCCCCGCTTCTGTTTCCCCACCTAACGGCCTCATCGACAGTGATCTAGATATGAAAGAAACAAATAATCCGAGGTGTGTGAGTTCGCAAAGACCCAAAACACTAGCAGCCAATGAGGCAGAGTTGAGAAGGAGCAGAAACAATGGTTAATATAGCCAGAATCATTAATTTTTTAATGTGAAAAACAAGAAAATGGTGCTGTAATAAGATTGTCAAAGGTGGGGGGGTGGGGGGGGGGGAAGGATCAGTGGAGCTGACAAAATTGGCACAGTAGGGGTAAAATATTGGGAATTTTATCAAAAAGGAATTGCTGCTGTATAAAGAATTGAAGCACTGGCATTTTTTGCAGTAATATATACTACAGAAAATACTACAGTAAGAAAAGGCTGAGACCGACAAGTGCACACTGAAGGTTGATACCAGGGTCAATAGGAGCAGTGTGATCCCGATTAGAAACACAGACCATTTTTGAGCTGGTTGGGGAATTTGTACTGAAAGTGATTCCCACCGGCAAGGGATTTAAAGGCAGACAATATTGGTGATTTTATTCAAAACAAAATCTGCTGAGTGGAACAAAGAAAGAATGGCCCAGATCACCTTTGAAGGGTAAATTACTCTGGCATTTTTCTTGTTATCAGTCTGGGGCATGGATATGGTGAATAGCCAAGGTCTTTTTCCCCAAGGTAGGGGAGTCCAAAACTAGAGGGTGTAAGATTTAAAAGCGACCAAAGGGGTAACTTTTTCACACAGAGGGTGGTACGTGTATGGAATGAGCTGCCAGAAGAAGTGGTGGAGGCTGGTACAATTACAACATTTAAAAGGCATCTGGATGTTTATATGATTGGAGGGGTTTACACAGTTATGGGCCAAGTGTTGGCCAATGAGACTACATTAGTTGAGGAAATTTGGTTAGCGCAGACAAGTTGAATGGAAGGGTCTGATTCCGTGCTGTGCAACTCTGTGACTCTGATGGAACATTGTTGGGACAGAGGAGCTGCCTACCTCCACAATGGAGCTAGCAAGGTTGGAAATGCATGGTTTGTGCTTGGTACTCACACGAGTACCCAATGCCAGCAAATGTTGGGCATGCAGGGAGTGGGTATGAGAAACAGGTCCTATCTGCCATTTTATAATTACTCAAGTTGTTCTAAATCTGCAGAAGTCAAATACTCAAGCGTGAAAGTATAAATAGTGAAAACTAAGGCAAACTCTGATGTAAAGATAATAATGATGAAAATAGCTCAATTTGCAAGTTATGTGAAAAAGATCCAGAATGTAAAATACATAATGAGGGCTCTTGTGATACAGCAGTAGTGTCCCTGCCTCTGAGACAGGTGGTCTGGATTCCAGTCCTAACTGCTCCAGACGATCACTGTCATAAGATGTTGATTAAAATATGTATACAAAAGTCATAATTTAATAACTACAGTTAGGTTTTAAGGTGCACTCTTAGTCACAAATGGTTACTCAATTGCATCATAATTAAAAACATTCATCACTTTTTCCAGCAACTAATAGTGTAGTTAGCTGCATAGATGCTGATAACCACTTATGTATTGGCCTTTTCTCTAGAACTGAAGAGTGTGGTGCTGGAAAAGCACAGCCGGTAAGGCAGCATCCAAGGAGCAGGACAGTTGACATTTCAGGCATAAGCCCTTCATCAGGAAAGGTCAATTTCTGATGAAGGACTTACCCCCGAAACAGCTCCTCAGATGCTGCCTGACCGACTGTGCTTTTGCAGCACTACACTCTTCGACTCTGATCTTCAGCATCTGCAGTCCTCACCTTTTCCTTTCCTCCAGAATGTTTGTTCAGGTTAGTGGCAATGATGTATGTTCGTTGGGCAGGTCCACACACATTATCAAAGTGAAAGGTTTCGAGTAGGGGCGAGCAAGGTGCAGCAGAAACAATGACAATTTATTGAGTGACTGTATTCGACAACAGAAGACATAAGTGATGCTTAGTGGAAGTTCCTTATTTCAATATGTAAAAAGCAGCATGCTAATACACCACTTATTTTAGGCTAAAGCTATTTATTGCAAGGTATAAATTTAGTCAGCAGAGAAACAACAACTACAATGAGGGTTCTTGTAGCACAGTGGTAGCGTTCCTGCATCTGGGCTAGATCGACGGGGTTCAGTCCCATCTCAGGCTGTGATGGCCATGAAGGTGACCTAATAAGATCAAACACAAGTTGTTTTACTAACATTGATGTTTAAATCATTTTCCAAAACCAAGATATTTAAAAGCTCTTGGGGAGTATTTTCCTCCAAGTTTCACAGAATTCTGGATGACCGGTCCTATATGTCCAAGATGTTTTCCTGTTCCACGGTTATATCACTATTAGGTTGAACTAAGTGAAATCCTGGAATTGAGACAGTCCCCTGGAAATATATTCTGTTAGTTTTGCTTGAAGTAAAAGGCCAGCTTCCCTGAAGGTCGCCCTCATCAATCTTTGATAATTGACGATAATATTCAATCCACAATATTGTCAGAAAGAGGCGAGACATCCAACGGAAAGATAATTGCTTTGCCCCTCTCATTCGTAAACTTGCAAAAAAAACTTCCTGAAGTTAAACAAATGGGACATGATTGACATTCCTTCACTCATGGATCTTCAGTAGTTGTCTTGGTAACTCTCCCTTGCTGGTTTACCACTGCCTTCCATTCTAGGTGCAAGGCAAGAAGACAGGTCCTAGGACTATCTTGGCTGCAATAGAAATTAAACCCGCTGTTAGTATTACTGGGAACCCACTGGCCAACTGAGCTAACGGGTGCAATATCACAAGCAAATTCGGAATCCTTTCTGATTTTGAATGTTCAGTACAAAACAATTGGTGCTAGTTGTTTTTGTTCAAACATTAACAAATAAAATTAAATTCATCCGACAGAAAGTTGAACAGAAAACAAATTTGAAAACAAAATTCCTGTGTGATAGTGCTGCTACAAATGTACATTAATGAACACAGTATGGAAATATCTCACACTATTCAATAGGGTGGAGAGCCTGTTCAATATAACCATAACAATTGACCAATGGCCAGACAGATATTATTCCTGTGGCCAAATCAAAATTTAAAGGTTGAAAGCAAAGATTGCTTCAGAGTTTGAATAGAAAGTTAGATAAGAAAGAACTTCTTAAGGAAGTCATACTGTGGAATTTGCTTAAAAATGTGGAAGAAAAGTAATCGAGGAACTTTACAAGTGTGTTGAAGGAATTCCTAACCTCTTATGGCACACATTCGAGGTTCAGGCACATACTATCCAAACTTTTCTGTGAAGGGTCAGAAGTGACTAAAGGCGACAGATGAACACAAGAGTGGAGGTAACTCTGGGTGTGTCACCTGTTTATAATTCTTTGCCTAAACAATCTTCACATTCCCCTGCAGAGAGTGGTTATACCAGTATACTGCAAGAGAGTAGTTAACAAAACAATTCTGTTAGATGTCATGTTGGAGTTGTCGAATGGTAGAATCTCACAGCATTGGACCTTTGATAGCTTTATAAAAGAGACACTTGTCTGTGCTCCTTCCTCACAATCCTTCAAATCCTTGCAATTACTTTTGAAAGTTACCACTGAATATGCTTCCACCTCCTTATGCAATACATTCCAGGTCATCGCATCAAGTATTCTTCTACTTTGCGAAGGTACGGATGGAAGAATTTCTACGCAGTGTGAATGTGTCTGTGTATTTCTAGAGAGGAGGAGTAGGTGAAGCAGCTCTGACAGAAATCGCACTGAAAACGTCTGTCACCTTGGTGTGAGAGCTGGTGTTTCAGAAGGTCTGGGAACACGGTGAAACCTTTGTTGCAAAATTCACATTTGAACGGCTTGTCAGCTGCCGGAA